>NC_079895.1:1420332-1672129 GCF_024868665.1 Triplophysa rosa | reverse complement strand
AGACAGAGGGAGAGGGAGAGGGTGTTTGTTCGCTCACTGCATTTGGGTGATGGATGTTATATATATGGTGGATATAACGCTGGATTTGGAGATGGTTTGAAACTGATATATGGAGCCGTCCCAGCGCTAAAAGATGCCGGACATGAACCGCATGCGGTGAGTGTGTTTTGTTGGCGCACGTGCTTTAGTTCAGCCTACCCCTCCCCCCCGCCGTATGCTTTCGGAAATAATCGTACAGCTGTATCTGTCTTTTATAAATGTGATCAAACTAAATACTCTTCGAAGATATGACGTATGCAATACTACTGTATAGGTACTCAAGATTAATATGAGATTGGCAGAAACCGCGTGTGTTAGGGCCGCTTTAATGAATGCAAATGAGGGAACAAGCCTCAGGTGTGTGAAAAGCTTCATTTAGATCTGTGGACGCTGTATTTGTCCCATGTTGATGACGGTCGAGTCGTCTCCATGTTGAAGTGCGTGCGTGTGTGTGCGTGTTTGAACAGGTGGACGGTTTTACTCAAAGACTTCTTGAAATGACTGTTAGCATCTGTGGTTTTAGTTTTCAGTTTTCTTTTCTTTCTATTTAACAAATCACAGACTGACTCACTCCTCATTTCTTGGTTTAGTGTTGCAACGCTTTTCTGTTTTTCTGGCTCTTACAACACCAATGTACCTCATTCTGGTTTCTTTATTAAAAGACACCTAACTTTATTAAATTATTCATATCAACACACATCATCCAAAGTTTGTTTTGTAGATCATTCCAATATGTGATCTAAAGAAATTTGGACTTTTAAATTAAACTAAATTTTAACTACAGTATAACCTTAAAAAAGATTGCATTTATCGAATGTGTAATAAGAAAGATGGTGTCTCAGTGTTTAGCCTACTGACATGCGTTTTCATACGTAACTGTGATTTGGTTTATATTTAGAATTTGTATGTGTGCTGATATGTAATCGGTGTGAGATCACGCATGTAAACACATTTACGTACTGTTTGTTTATTGCCGTACAAGTACCGATGTTTACTTCAGGAAAACCAAAACTATTTGATTATTTTACATTTGTGCACTTAGCAGACACTTTTACACTGCAAAAAATGTTTGCTAGTAAGAATATCTAAAAACTCTTATCTAAAGGCGGTACATTTACTTGACAAGAAAATAACAAAATATTTAGTCTTGTTCTATGAAAGAAAATATAAGAATTAATAAGTATGTTTATGTTTAAAACAAGCAAGAAAAATCTTCCAATCAGGTTGGAAAATTAAACTTGAATTTACTACTTACTTCAAGTTTATTTTTCTTACCCCATTGGCAAATGTAAAACAGGTTTCTTAGGTCACTTTCCTTGTCAAGTCGATGCATCTTAATTCCAGGATTGTTAGATATTTGTTCTAGAAAACGAGACAAAAATGTTTTGTAAGAAATGTATGTTTCACAGTGCATCCAAAGTGACTTCAGGGGTATACATTTTTCATCAGTGTGTGTTTTCCATTGGACTCGAACACAACCTCTTCCCTGAGCTCCAGTTTTTCTTTCCTCTTTTTAGTTTCTCATCACACATTGAGGATGTTCAGTCTTCTCTTTCTCTCTCTCTCTCTCTCTCTCTCTTTGTTCATGCTTCAGTTCTCTCTATCTACTCTTCTTCATCATCATCATCATCATGAAGCTGCTCGGGCGCATCACTGTGATCCCATCATGAGTCCGTCCGAAGTGTTTGAAAGGTTTTCGTGTGGCGTTTAAGAACCACAATGAACCCCTCTACTCCCGACAGTTAGAGACCCGTCTCTCTCCTCCCATTTATTGTGAAAACACTTGAAAGGGCAGTTTTCAACCAGGTGTCTTCCTTCCTATCCCAGAATAAACTACTGGACGACAAGCAGTCTGACTTCAAAACAAACCACTCCACTGAGACTGCACGACTATCGGTCACAGAAGCCAAGGCGGAATCTAAATCCTCTGTCCTAGACTTATCTGCAGCGTTCGACACTGTCAATCACCAGATACTGCTAGCAACCCTGTCATCACTAGGAATCTCAGGCACTCCTCTCCACTGGTTCAAATCCTACCTCTCCGGCAGATCCATATGATCACTGGGGTCCCTCAGGGATCGGTGCTTGGACCACTCCTTTTCTCCATCTACGCGACATCCTCGGGACCCATCATACAGGCACACGGCTTCTCCTATCACTGTTATGCTGATGAAACCCAGATTTACGTCTGGCTTGGAAAAAAGGTAGTCGACTCTGAATCACGCAAACGAGTCGTGCCCTAGTCCGATTCGCGAACCTCCGCAGATTTATGTCACTACATATAGTCCCTGCCTACGTTTTGCTAGGACTGCCTGCGAAAACTTCACTCTTCTCCCCCAAACTCTGTAGCTCGTGAGCTTTATTCGCGGTAGACCAATCACAGCAAACTAGACCATCTGACCAATCAGATCAGAGTAGGCTGGCAGAAAGGAGGGGATTAAACTGATGATTCGTTGAACGAATCATATGAGAGTCAGTCAAGAGGTAAGGTAAGAAAAACTGCCTATTATAACAAAAGAATAGTGTTTTTACACCTTGTATGTACGTAAACTTGTTGTTGGACACTCCATAAACCAAAATAGGACCTTAAAAATCAAGGAATATTTACTCTTCAACATTAGAAAGGTTAGACCCTATTTCACTGAGCATGCGGCACAACTTCTTGTCCAGGCCCTTGTAATCTCAAGGTTGGACTACTGCAATGCTCTCCTTGCTGGTCTTCCTGCAAAGGCTATCAAACCACTCCAGCTGGTTCGCAGAGCGCAGAAGGACGCCTCGTCTTCCAACAGCCCAAAAGGGCTCATGTGACTCCCCTCTTCATCTCTCTCAACTGGCTACCAGTCGAAGCCCGTATCAGATTCAAGTCACTAATGCTTGCCTACAGGACGATCACTGGATCTGCACCGGCATACTTTCACACCCTCCTACACCCCATCAAGAACCCTGCGTTCAGCAAACCAGCGGCGTCTTGTATTGCCTTTTCAAAAGGGCAGTAAATCGCTTTCCCGCTCATTCTCCTTTAGAACTCCTTCCTGGTGGAACATTCTTCCTAACTCGGTCCGGTCAACCACATCTCTCACAACATTCAAAAAACTACTTAAAACCCATCTCTTCTGTCAATACTTCACAGGCAAATGAAAAAAAAAGAGAAAATCACTAACCCTCTCTCTCTTTCTCTCAACAGGTATTGTTCTGGCTTTTGTGGAAACTAGTAACTTGGCATTAGCTCTTATTGTATTATTGCCCCTGTGTGACATATCGCTTATTGCTCCCTGAACTCTCTGTAAGTTGCTTTGGATAAAAGCGTCTGCTAAATGACTCAATGTAAATGTAAGAAGGTTTAATTCGGTTCCTGTGTGTTGGGAATGAGATTTCTTTATTTTAATGTAGAATGTTAAAGGAAACTTCACCCAAAAATAAGATGATTGTCCTCTTTTGGCATTGTGTCTTTAGTTGTAGGATCATATTAAATTAAATGATATTTCATATGTTTTATTTTTGGATGGATTACTTCCAAAACACCCGAGTTGAACACAATTCTGACCTTGGTAGCTTTAAAGGACATTAAATAAAGATCACACGTATGTTAACGCTCTCCATGTGACGTCCCGCAGGACTTTCTACTCATGTTTCTCCACCATGTGGCCACCATCTCTCTGATCACCTTCTCATATGTGAATAACATGGCTCGAGTGGGAACGCTGGTCATGTGTCTGCACGATGCCGCCGACGTCCTGGTGGAGGTGATTTCATCTTATTTCTTTGTTTATTCTGTTTATTATTATGTCGGTGTTTTGGTCAACACGCATACATTGGCATGCATGGAAAAATCACCCCCAAAACTTTGCAGCTTGTTTCCATCCAACTCAGCCTTTCATGTAAGATTTGATCTAGCTTTGGAAACTCCTCATCATTGGTCGACGTCCCTCAAGCGTCCTAGAAGCTCTCGGTTCATTTGATCCATGCCATCCAACCATCAAATGCAAGACGTGCTGTATGCGTCAGATGTCCGTCATGATGTTGTAAATGATAAAGTACGTTTGTGTTCGTAGGCTGCTAAAATGGCCAACTACGCCAAGTGTCGGAGACTGTGCAACATTCTGTTTGTGATGTTCGCTCTGGTTTTCATCAGCTCCAGGCTGGGAGTTTATCCTTTGTGGTAAGAAACACCTCTCTTCTCTCTTGCAGTAGCATTTTGATGTGTGCCGACTGCTTCGCTCATGTCAACTCTGATGTAACCTAGAGGTTTTTCATCTGAAATCTGTGTATTATTTCTCAGCGGTTAAGGTTTTGACACCTTCAGTCTGATGTTGTGGCCGAGTAATAGTTACTATGGTTACGGCAGTGATGTTGAGATCACTTCAGAATGAGCAAGAACAGATCTTTGGGTTTCGCAGCAGTATGCGTGATTTTATTCAAATCAATTCCTCGAACGTGACGGTTTGTTTTGACAAAATTGGAATTAAAGGAATGCTTTGGGTTCAACACAGTTTAAGTTCGATCAACATTGTTCGATGAATAATGTTGTGAAGCACAGAAAGCACTTTAAATAGAAGCACCAAAAATAAGACATTTAGTGGAAGGACACAAAACCAAACGATAAAATGAGTTTAATATTTTTTACCGTGGGACAAGTTGAAATTATTTTCTATGGTAATCAACATTATGCGTTATAATATACAGTATATAACACTTTGGGTCTAGTGAATTCTTCAACAAAGATCAATTTCTCTGGCAGCTGTATAGAAATAAAAAAAATCATTAAGAAGGCTTATCTAGATTGTGTTTAGTTTTATTTGTTGCTACTTATCATTTTTAAGCATTTAAAGATCCATCTCAAGACAGAAGATGAAATATTAAAGTGCGGTTCACATGCCGTACATTAAAAGGATAGAGTTTGACGTACACAAACCTTGCTTGGACTTAAGAAACCACTAAATATATTAGCTTTTTGTGCACTAGATGTGAAGTTTTGTTGGATAACACTACAGCCTGAACCGTTGCTTTATTCGTAGCTTTATTGAAAACCCGTCATCTGTTTTATTTTCATGTTTTCTTCATGATTCATGTCGAGATGATTGTAAGTGTTAGTGGTGGGTTTTGAGTGTTTTGCTGATGGCTTTTGTGAAATGAATTAATCATGCAGACACTGCACACCAAGAGTCAGAGAGAGAGAGAGAGTGTGTGTGCGTACGTGCATTACATTACATTTGAATACATTTTGATTGGAAAATGTGTTTAAAAAGTGATTCCAACCATATTGTTCCTTTTTATTGTTGTTGTTAGAGTTAAATTGAAAACAATTTAAGCTTTTTCGTTTTTGGGGGCGGGGTTATCGTACTAAAGATGTAAAATACATTGTGATTTGTTACAGTTGTTAACCATTAACCATTTCATGTCCACTACAATTTTTAATATAAGAATAAAATGACACGTACTTTGTAAATCAATCTTGAGAAGAAAAAAAAGAACGGTCTTTACGTTTTTTGGGGAAATACAAAACACTCCTAACTTTTTTCTTAAATTACAATTTAAGAAAAAATATGGCAGTAAAGAAGAATTTTCTTCTTAAGAATGTTTTGTGAATCCAGCGACAGATGATCATTCTATTGGCTTGAATGAAACAATTTAAATGAATTAATGGTTACATTCCCTAATAAAGTTTTTATATACGTATACTGGGCTGTTATTTCTGTAAGACATGTACAGGTTTGTCCTAGTTTGTGGTTGTGTGTGTCTTCAGGATTTTAAACAGCACTGTGTTTGAGAGTTGGGAGATTGTCGGGTCGTTTCCGTCCTGGTGGGTGTTTAACCTGCTGTTGGTGCTGCTGCAGGCCCTTCACATCTTCTGGTCATATCTCATCCTGCGTATCTCCTGCACGGCCATCTCCAGAGGAAAGGTAAGACACAAGTCTCTTATAGGGCTGTCACGATTATTAAATAATCGTCTCATCGCGATTGTTTGACCTCATCGAGATGGTTTCAGATCATCGCAATTATTGCACATCTCTATAGAAGACACTAGGGGGAGCTGTAGTGCATCTGCATATTGCATATTTTAGTGTATACACTCACCTAAAGGATTATTAGGAACACCATACTAATACGGTGTTTGACCCCCTTTCGCCTTCAGAACTGCCTTAATTCTACGTGGCATTGATTCAACAAGGTGCTGAAAGCATTCTTTAGAAATGTTGGCCCATATTGATAGGATAGCATCTTGCAGTTGATGGAGATTTGTGGGATGCACATCCAGGGCACGAAGCTCCCGTTCCACCACATCCCAAAGATGTTCTATCGGGTTGAGATCTGGTGACTGTGGGGGCCATTCTAGTACAGTGAACTCATTGTCATGTTCAAGAAACCAATTTGAAATGATTCGAGCTTTGTGACATGGTGCATTATCCTGCTGGAAGTAGCCATTAGAGGATGGGTACATGGTGGTCATAAAGGGATGGACATGGTCAGAAACAATGCTCAGGTAGGCCGTGGCATTTAAACGATGCCCAATTGGCACTAAGGGGCCTAAAGTGTGCCAAGAAAACATCCCCCACACCATTACACCACCACCACCAGCCTGCACAGTGGTAACAAGGCATGATGGATCCATGTTCTCATTCTGTTTACGCCAAATTCTGACTCTACCATTTGAATGTCTCAACAGAAATCGAGACTCATCAGACCAGGCAACATTTTTCCAGTCTTCAACTGTCCAATTTTGGTGAGCTCGTGCAAATTGTAGCCTCTTTTTCCTATTTGTAGTGGAGATGAGTGGTACCCGGTGGGGTCTTCTGCTGTTGTAGCCCATCTGCCTCAAGGTTGTGCGTGTTGTGGCTTCACAAATGCTTTGCTGCATACCTCGGTTGTAACGAGTGGTTATTTCAGTCAAAGTTGCTCTTCTATCAGCTTGAATCAGTCGGCCCATTCTCCTCTGACCTCTAGCATCAACAAGGCATTTTCGCCCACAGGACTGCCGCATACTGGATGTTTTTCCCTTTTCACACCATTCTTTGTAAACCCTAGAAATGGTTGTGCGTGAAAATCCCAGTAACTGAGCAGATTGTGAAATACTCAGACCGGCCCGTCTGGCACCAACAACCATGCCACGCTCAAAATTGCTTAAATCACCTTTCTTTCCCATTCTGACATTCAGTTTGGAGTTCAGGAGATTGTCTTGACCAGGACCACACCCCTAAATGCATTGAAGCAACTGCCATGTGATTGGTTGATTAGATAATTGCATTAATGAGAAATTGAACAGGTGTTCCTAATAATCCTTTAGGTGAGTGTATTAATAAAGATGTACATTGTAAAGTTACACAAGACACAATCACTTAAAAAAAACTAAAACATACAATTACCTGCAGTACAATTTAATATTTTTAAGCAATCTAGTGTGAAAACCAGTCTACAAAATTTCATTACACACAAGTAAAATTTACTGTAGTCTTGCAAGTGAGAAAAAATTTGAATCAAATTTTAATGGAGCTTCATTGACAGGTAAAAGCCTAAACCTTAAATATATGATGACCCAATTTTTTCCGATGTATTTCCAAGAAAAAAACATAGTCTTGTATTCAGAACAATATGGTCGTTTCAATCGCTGAATCAAAAATGAATGAGAATTAAATGTCAAAGCCCTAAAACAGACAATTAATCGCCATAATCGCAATGATTTATTAGACAATTAATCGTCAATCAAATTTCATAATCGTGACAGCCCTAGTCTCTTATTAACTCATTCACTGATGTTGTCATTACGTTACTGGTTTTTATTTTTATTTTGTGTTCTTTTGTCAGTCTATTACTATGCAGAGTCAGCTTTGGTTATAGCTCATTTGTACTTATTATAATTCTTTTATGTGTTTTTCTTCTTCATCGCTGCCATCATAGGCGGGGAAATGGAATCCTTTACATGTAAGTATTAGAGAATTTTTCCAACCTGATCTCACTGGAAAATCAAATCATTTTATGCGGTGATAATGTGTAAGATAGAATAATACAATAAAAAGTTTGATTATTAGAAAAAAACAAGCATGACAGTCCAGCCCTAAACCATAAATAACTTTATGAATGACATCATACAAATTCATTTGATCTAGCCACCAATAATAAAAACAAAAACAAATGATAATAATTAATTGAATTATTATATAATATTATATAAATTGTAATAATTACATAAAAATCAATGTAATTATTATATATATTATATTATATTAATTTAATAATAAATAACAAATTATAAAATGCAAAATAGTTACGAATTACAACAAGATTTGTTTTTTCACTAGAAACATTAATAAAAACATTTGTCTGAAACTAAAAGATGTTTGTGAAAATGACTTCACAGTAACTTTTATATTTAAATGTAAGAGTAACAAAGTATACTAAAGTTACTCCAGGGATTGTTGTTTATTTTGTCCAACCTTCACATTGATCTTCCAAAATGAGGTGTTGCAGTAAATGAGAGAAAATCATTGTGAAAAGTCAGATGCTATCGTTTAGTCTGTCGCTTGCTTCGATCAGTAATCGATAGGTTTGACAGACCTCTGACAGAAGAGGGCGAAACTTTGGCAAACAGTGTTGAAACGTGTCACACCCCGTGCCAAAATCAGCCTGTCTGGAGTACAGTTGGAGTGAAATTTATACGTTTTTACTCAGGTGTCAAAGGATGACCGCAGTGATATTGAGAGCAGCTCTGATGAAGATGAACTTCGGCCTCCTCCTCACAAACATCACACTAACGGGACCAACGGAGCCCACGGCACCAACGGTTACCTGTCCTCGGCCCACTGTCCATACGAACACTAACCGTCACGGACATTCCAGCTGCGAGACGGTACCTGCATCACTGCTCTGTGTCAAAACATGTATGAACATTGCCGGTCCAGTACTGGAAATTCTCAATAATGTGAATGCGGTTTTTCACCATCCTCTCCAATCTTTTGCCTTTCGTGTTTTTGTGTTCTTTATTGGTAAACGTTGACTGGTTATCAAAGCACCTTTTAGATTCAATGCAGCTCAACTCACTTTTCTCTTTTAGCGGATGAATGAAAGCGTGGTTCTTTCAATCATAATCATGTGAGCATGCTGCATTTCTGCCATCATGGATCAGTAGTGTTCTTGGATTAATGTGTCTTGATTCATTTTTTTATCTGTAGTAAGTAATAGTAAGTTTGTTGCTCTTAAATTTTTCGACGTACACACCCTATTTACACCAACAGGACAGTGGTGCCGTTGACCAGGCTAGAACAGCATTACGCTTTTCCACCCGAAACGTTTTACCCGCCCTCACGTATGACCCAAGACAAACTCTACGCAAAAAGTGTTGTTGCATTCTGAAATATGTTGTTTTATGAATAACGTACCCTGACACAAGTACACCCTCTGTCTTCAGCCACAAAAGGATAGAAAGGGGGTCACAATATTACATTTTCACTGCACGATAATCGTGGCCAAAAGACTTTGCGCTAACAATATTATCGCTGTATCTATTGACTTTTTTATGTCAATGTAATGTCATATGTGTAGATTTAAGTTGCACAAACATTGATATACGTGTCGATACTTTGTGACACCCCTAATTTGTATCGATTTTGTTTTGTCCTTCGACTCTCAAGTCGGTGGAATCGCAGGCTTTCATGATCTGAGCTTCAGCACCAAAGCTAAGTTGGTGTAAAAAGGGTTTTTAAATGATTTGCCAAGGTATTTCTACACATATTAATGAGTTATTCAAAGTCAATCGAAATGAATTTGCATTAACACACACTAGTGTTTAATCACAGATCACTCACATTCCACAGCAAACTTATTTTCACAGATACATCGATCGTGGAGGGTCTGAATCAGTGTTTCAAGGTCCTGAAAGAGTCATGGAAATACTTGATCGAATGATGAATGAAGTCTGCAGAGACTGAAGTCATCTGTTGCTTTTAACACAAAGTATTCCATCTTCAGAAGGATTTTATTTGAGATGCTGTAAAATTGAGCCGTTTATCAGTTTTATATTCGTGTAATACCACTGAAGTGCATAAGGTCCCAAAATTGAACTCAAGTTTAGGAAATATCCCCCAGTCACAATATTGTTTTTCTGCATTTAAACGTATACGTTTTAGAAACACGGTACATGAGAAACATATCAATTCAGTCTGTGTGAGACCAGAATAGTGAACAAGCACTTTGTTAAATAAGTTGCGCCAAACACTGGTTTATTACGTTGTTGTCTGTTCTTGTGCTTTTTATCAGATTTGTTTTGTTTGAATTGAAATGATACTGCAGGTTGGCTGGATCAGGGTTGACAGGTGATTTGTTTGCTCTCATTTGAGTGTTTGGATGATGTTTGTGTTTGGAAAGATGTGTGCTGCTGCTGCTGCTGCTGTCTGTGAAGGTGGAGAAGCTCTCCGGTCGTCTCATTTGCACTCGGACAGACGTGTGGCTGTGTTGTGTGGTTTACATTTGATGTCAAAAACAAGGCAAAGACCAACAAACATCTCTGCCTTTGCTGGAAAATCTGATTAGCAGCTGGTCTAATGAATAATGTTGCCATGTATTTTAAATAAACACAACAAACCAAAAGACTTTTGTGTGGGTTTATTCTTTCTTACATCAATAATGTCATATAAAATCCATGATTTATTCTACTTGATTGGTCTCTTAACCACTTTTATGCTCCAGTCCATAATAAAGATTTTATGTAGGTAACTTAATATTTTGAATTAGCTTTACTATAATAATATAGTAATTATGACTCCTTCAATTCATTTCAGTTTTCAATTGAAAGTTTTTAAAATAATATTTGGCCTATACATCTCTATACATTATGATAACAGTCCTAAAATAAAGCGGTTTAGTAATTCATTGGCACACGCAGGTGATTTCCTCGTGCACTTTTGAGAAAACTACGAGAGGTCAAAGTTCGAACAGCAAAGTTAAAGTTCCACCAGAGTCGAGATGAAGGACCCGCTGAGCGGCTGTACTGTGAGTCAATACATGTTTCTATCATCAAGCCTTATGAAATGTGGAACTATTGGAAAAGTCAGACTATTTTTACTCATTTATAGTTTAAGAGTGTGGATGTGTAAGATTGGGTACAGTGTTCTTAATATACTGTCAGTCAGTGGCTGTACGTCTGCTCGCACCTCCATTTTGGTTTCATGATGTGTAAACAAAACAGTCTTTCAGTTTTTCACTTGGCAAAAGATTTCATTCAGAACATTATTCAAATCTACAGTCTTACAATGAAAGGTTTCTTGTTGAGCTGTATGGTTCCGTAAAGAACTTCTTGGTTTTGTTAAAGACCAAGTTTTTATAGTGGACAAAAGGTTGTAAAGACTGAAAAGTTAAGAAAGAGAAATGGTTCTTTAGGAAACCAAAATTAGTTAAGAAGAATCCTTTATAAACACCTTTAACAGTCACGTTCGGAAAGGGAAACTTTGATATTGGCATAATAAAGTGTTTCTACGTTGGTTTTGTATTTTGAAAAAGACCGTGAGATATAGACTTCTCTTGATGCTTTCTTGTGTTATACTGTATAATGTGTTCCAGTACAATCTGCTGTACCAGGACCTGAAGAGACTCGCAAAGAATGGAGAATATTTCTGTAAAGAGATCGTGACTGTGTTTCAGCAAAGGTCAACTTTGGCTCTTCGTTTGTTTTATTACTTTTAAGGTTATGTGAAGTTTTACAGCTTTTGTGAACAATGGGCAACTTTAATGTACTGAAGAACATGGAAAGAAAAGATTGTAATTCATTGAAAAAGTCAAACGTGTATTTTGAAATGTTGAGTTGAGCCGTTACTGAGAGGAGAGGATCATTTGGCTTTTCTAAGAAAATACGTATGCCAAATACAACAACAAACTCATTTCTTTTTTCGATTTTTTACTTTTTGTATCTCAAACATTTTCTTTCTTTAAAATGTAGATCTGATCTGGAGATAAACTATTCTAAAGGACTTCAGAAGATTGCAAGCAAACTCCTCAAAGTCTCCAAAGAAATGTGTGACACGTGAGTGACCAACACATTTAACATGTTTAAATGATTAAACTAAATGATTCATTTTAAGTTTAATGACGCCCAAGTGAAAAGTAAGGTTCGTTGTAACGTTTGTTGTTTTCTGTTGAAAGCTCCTCACACCGAGCCTGGTCCTTCATGTCAGATGAGATGTTCTCCTCCGCAGATGCTCACCGGTATGACATCACACTGGAGGAGGTTTGCTTTTATCTCTGATGTGTATTTATATCCCAACTGTTCTTTCAGAATATTGGGAAACGCCCTCAACCAAGATGCTATTCAGGAGATGCGTCAAATCTTAGATGAACACTCCAAAAGAAAGAGGCCGGTACGTTGATCACATTTTATTTGACATGGCAACATCTACACACACTTATAGTGAATCTTGTATGAACGCAGCTTGACAACGCCATTGAGAAATCAGGAAAACTTGTTCTCACAAACTGGAATGAGCAGATTAAGGTAAGAAAAATCTATAGGTGTTTCATGTCTGAAGATGAACCAATTCTGCAGAATCTTATCCAGAACAAGCCAACAGTAAAGTGTGGGATTCAAAAGCACTTTTGAGGTTTTATTGTTGAGTTTTGTAATGACAGCAGAAATCAATCGGTTTGTTTCCACAGCTGAAGAAGAAGCTGATGGGTTTGACAAGAGAACACGAGGCGCTCTTCGACTTTGTGGAGAAAAATAAGCACATTTGCACTGAGAAGGAAAAACAGAAGGTATGTTGTGTTTATTGGGACAAGCAATGGTCACGGTTATGATGAGACACGAGCAAAATAAATGCGGTTTGCTGTATCCAGATGTTCAATAGATTAACAAAATCAGCAGAACTTCAGGCCAGAGTCGATGAAGAATACTTCAAGGTCAACATGGACGGTCACCACGTCCGACTGAAGCTGGAGAACACCTTAAAAACCTGCCACCAGGTTCATATATCTCAACATAAACATGTCCTGACACTGTGATATTAAAGATGAAGACTTTTAAAGTTTTACCATCCTCTGTCTGATTTAAACACGTATTTGTGTTCAACCTGAAATGGATCAAACAACCAGAACTGATTTTGAATTCAGTTTGCATCATTTCTTGTTCCTTTCCTTTTTATTACTATAAAGCTGCTTTGAAGTAATGTGTTTTATACAATCGTTATATATAAATTGCACGGCATTTTGACAGATTCATCTCTGACTTTCAGATTGTTCAGGAACTGGAGAAGCAGAGGATAGAAACGCTATCAAACACTCTGAAGAAGTACAGTCTCTATATAAATGTATATGCACAGAGCATCATTCACGTGAGTATCTAAATCATAAACTAAATCAAAGTCCGTGTACGGAAGTCGTGCCACTCGGCGGCCATGTTTGCAACGCCTCGCTAATTTACGTCATAGCAAGTCCACAGTCCTGTCTAGGTGAATGGGGGACGGCAGACATTTCTAAAATCGCTGGCAAAAATGACGATAAAACAGCATATTTCCGTTCAATAATAAAACATGACATGACCAGAATCATAACTTTGGGTTGCTAAGCTTAAATCGCGCTAAAAATCACCTTTTTCGAGGTCGCCTCATCTACTGCGCCTGCGCACAGGCTGGCAAGCGCCTCACGAGAGCCCCGCCCCCAGGTAATCATCAGTTTTTACTGATTACTGAAAGGCGGGACTTCCTTAGCTAGAGCGGCCCAGAGCCATTGAGAGAGAGAGTTCTGCCAACGGAAGTCCAAACGCTGGAGCGTCACGTGATTCAGGAAGCCTTCGGATATTTCCAGGAAGTTGTTTTCTCTTTAAATGCTTTATTTCTTTTCTTTATTTTTTATTCATTAAATGGCTTTCGTCTTTAAATGGCTTAGAAGTTTACCTCAGTTGGTCTGTTAGTCGCAGCTCCATGCGTTACTAGTAACTTCCGGGAACTATTGAGAGCCTCCATTGCTGTGAAAAAACGGTTCCATTGGAGTCAACTGAGTTGACGCGACTCTCTCTCTCTCTCTCTCTCTCTCTCTCTCTCAATGGCTCTCAACGTCCATATTCGGTTGTTATAACGGTGGTGACGTGAGGAATACCGCTTAAACAGCTGCTTATGGGCACTGTTTACTCATATTGCATATTTAAGCGAAACATGTATTATCTCAAAATATAGACTACAGTCATCACCAGGCCCACGGAATCTCCGACATCAATATTTGAATACATTATGAAAAATAAACCAGTATATGACCGTCCATATATGGTGGTGTGTGACGTCAGGTTTAACAAGCGGATTGAGCGTTACATTCCTCACCATTCATTGTAACGGCAGTCAGTGGCGCATTTTCTTAATATTAATATCTTTGATCAAATTCAGCAACCAACACTGAATCATTTAGGTGTCATTCGGCTCACATTGTCTAATGAGCTGGAACTTTCTGTTTAAAAATGAAGTTTTAATAAAACCAGCAATGTGAAGAGTGTTTTTGGTGTGAATGTGTTTGGTGATAGAGTCAGAGTCAGATTGAGCAGTCGGTCAGAGGAGTGGACGTGGAGACAGATATCCAGTCACTGATGGAGACCATCAACACCACAGCAGATGACAACAGAGCCGAATTTCTCATGACCGACTACTTTGTGAGGCTTTTAATGAAACGAGTGTTAGATTGAGAGTTTGTTTCATTTGTTTACAATCAACATGTCTTCTGTTGGAATATAAAATTATTGTGTGCGTGTGAAGGAGGAGGAAGGGAAAACAATCATGTCAAAGGACAGAAGGAAAGATGCCATCGGGACTAAACTTCAGCGACTCGAGGACAACATCACGAAATCAAAGAGTGACAGAGAAGGTCAGAATCATGTCATTCATCTCTGAAACCTGTCATGTGATTTAAGCATGAATGCAAGTTAAGATTTCAGATCCCTCAATGGTGTTTCATCTGAGTATCAACTTAGTCTCAGATGTTTCTCTTAAAATTGTTTAAAGGAGAAATAAAAAAGGAAATAAATGAGATTGAAGAAACACATGAAGGGTATGGAGGTGTAAAATCAATGTAGATTGTAGAGGTCAAATAATCTGGATTTGAGTAAATTTGATGAGAAATGTTTGAGTTCATAATGAGATCTTCAGTATTGACTTTTGATTGCAGACCTGACTAATCTGAGCTCAGTTTACACATTGTTAGCGTCTCTTTTTGTCAGATCTCCGGGTCTATTTGGAGGTGCAGGAGACTTAAACCCAAATTTCCACTTTCTCTATATCCAATCTCATTGATGTCTAGGAGAAATTAGTGAGATATTAAAGATATTTTCTTAATGGGATATCTGCCATATCTGCCTATTGTAATTTCATTCATGAAAGAAAGTTTGCATGCTTTTATTTCTTGTTTTAGATCGCATGGGACTAGGGATGCACCGATACCATTTTTTAAAGACAGAGTACGAGTACCGATATTTTTTCCTGGTACTCACCGATACCTATAACCGATGTCTGTATATTGTACAATAATGTTAATAAACCAGTATCTTACTGGTACATTTTCTTTTTTTCTTTTGTTTTTAGGTCTACTTAAATTTAAGTACTATTTTTTTAATGAAGTTCTATTTTTTATAATAAGTAGCACAATTTTACTAGCACATTTACTTCAGTTTACTAAAGTAAACAATATACTCTGTGGTCAAATTATTAAAAAAATTAAGGGGGGTGGTGTGGTAAAATGTGAGTGTATTATAACTTGTTCAAGTCAACCGGACTTTTATTTTGACGGATCGCCGCAAATGGTGTTTGTTTATGTGCTCGTGTCCTCGTGCAGTGAAACGCTGGCGCTGAAAGCTCCACAAGCACAATGCGTTCAGTACACGCAACCGCACCACTCTTTCACACACGGTAACGCAAAACAAGCAGAATACATATTTAAACACTATCTGAATATTTCGTTAACTGTTACGTTAGCTGTTCAGCGCTAATTTCTTGTTAGGAAATGTCTGGATTCCTCGATTCCGTCCGCGTTTTGCGCATTGCGGAAATCATAGGGCTCTATGTATGTCACGTGAGGTATCGGTCTTTGTATCGGTGTGTCATTACGAGTACGAGCTTGGTATCGGGCCGAGGTCTCCTAACCTAGATAAGAGTATCAAGATGGCAGTACAGAGGCAGATACCATGGACTTTACAACAAAGAAACAATGTGTTGGAATGTCATAATGATTGAGGAAGTAAATTAAATAACATAATCATATAAAAAATTAAATCTATTTTTAAAGATTTGCAGCTTTGGTATTTTCTTTGTGTACAGTTGTAAGTGCAATATAAAAGGATGGGATTCAGCAGCTTAATTATTTTAATCAATTAGAGGTATGTAAAACCAAGCCCAAAAAAGGATACATTTTTGTAATATTTTTGCACAACATTTTGCAATTTTAAATTTTCGCATCTCTGTTTGAATAATAAACAATACTTTTTGCATTTATCTTCATATCGGTTGAAATCAACCCACAAAATTGTACAGCCCAAATGATCAAACACTATTATAAGCTTATACCGTTTTAAATCAGGGATAGGCAGACAGTTTATATAAAACATAAAATATTTGTAATGTCTTAATCCAGTCATGAATAAATGGTGTAATTCTGCTGTGACATCACCCTCGCAGGCTCCCTATTGGCTGATTGAGGTCAAGGGCGTGTTTAAATCATTGTAGTCCTTAACTTACAACACTTAAATCATAATTTAATAATCAGTCTTAAACTTTACTGAAAGTTGTTTTTAGCTTCTTTATAAAAGTCTCGTACTCTTAGAAAAGTCCTACTTTTTCCTAAAAAAAAACAAATGTGACACTTAAATCAAAGCTTGAGACTATTCTTAAGAGCATTCTGAGAAGGTTTACACATGCGTGCCCAGATTATTTAACTCTGACACACTGATGTTCATTTCAGGTCTAGAGAAAATGGTGAAAGTTTATACTGAACAACCGAACTTCTCAAATCAAAAGAATCTGGAAGAAACCGAACAGTTGCTTGAGGAGGTAATGTATTTAATGTCATATTTGAATGAAAGTCAACGTAATTGCTTTTGACGGGTTTAAAAGTAACGTAACCTACTAAACATTGCTCTTTTTCTGTAGGCCGTACTCAAACTTGATCTTTTGGAGGCCACACACTGTAAACTGAGCGTCGGTCTGGCAGAGTTACAGGGCAAACCCAAACCTCGCCATCGCTTTAGTGACAGCATCACGAAATGGAAAGACAAGGTGAGTTTGGTTTTGACCACATCAATAAAGATCATAAAAAAGATAAAGAACTGAGTCTTTGTTTCAGTCTCTGCTGGGTTTGTTTTAGGATTGTGAACACAGCGTGATACAGCTCTCTCGGCCCGTGAGAATCAAGAAGACACCGTTCAGATCACGTCAGTCTGCGAGAAGCTCTGTGACGGATAAGAACCCTGCAAAGTGCGTGCTGACCAAACACAACCCTCAGAACATAAATGAAGAACCGATTGACGTCAAACAGAACACAGACGAAGAGCAGAACAATGCAGTAAATGGAAGAACATCTGAATCTTTAGAAGGTAAAGCTCATATCTTCTTCATGTTTTGATGTTCTGTTTAGCCCACAGTATTTCATATTTCTACATGAATTGTTATAGTATGAAGCATACAATAATTGAGTCAGAAAATAAAGTCATATACTTAAAAGTTATTAAATCCATTTCTGTGTCAAAATGTTTGATGTTAGGTGCAGAATTCTGCTCTATAGGCAAATGCAAGGCTTTATACAGCTTTACATCAGAGCGAGAGGACGAGCTAAACATAAATGAAGGTCATATTTTGAATTCAGAAATCTTCAGCGTGTATCCAACAGCTGTTTTTTTATTGACTTTTGCTGTTATTTGGACAGGAGATGTTCTTGAGCTCTTTCAGAAGGACGAGACAGGCTGGTGGTTCGGTGAACTGAATGGACAGAGAGGACATTTCCCTTCCAATTATGTTGAAGAGCTTCCGCTTCTTACTGCAACAAAGTCTTCTGAAGCTTAAAGAACACACAAATAACTCACTGAATCGTGATTCACTAATGCTAATTTATGCTATAAATACATTTTTAGTGCAGATGTGGAATTATTTCATATTTTTAAGCAGCGCATAACAAGGAATATACAAACACTACTACTGACACTTCCTTAAGATTTTATATTATATATCATTTATATATAGATTATAATCTATGACTGTGTGAATTGTGATATTTGATGTGATTTCAGTTTAATACTAAATGTATTGAAAAATGAACTTCATGTTTGTTTTACAAGCAAAAACTGGGTCTATAAATGCACTTTAAATTGAGCTTTATTCATAAATGTTCATTTCTAAAAATGACAACTCCACAAATGGGAAAAACAGCAAAATCAAAATAAGTCACTCAAGTATTTACAAATGACGCAGTTAATAAAAGATGACAATATGTTTGTTGAGGTGGATCTAAAATGAATCACTTTCACTTCTTTGCACCGCTGTAAAGCGCCACAAACTCTCTCCTGACATTTGCGAGGAAAGCAGGGAAATTGTTGGTCTCCTGCAGCCTGAGCTCTAGATGTGCCATTTTCTCCAGCGGAGGGTCACAGGAGATGACTGAACAATAAACAACAACAAACACATATTACCTCTTGATGCAATATAAAAATCTACATTTCAAAATAATTTAAAGATGAGGTAACACACTCATATTAATCTTGAGCACCTATACAGTAGTATTTCGTATCTTCGAAGAGTATTTAGGTTAATCAAATGTATAAAAGACAGATACAGCTGTTCGATTATTTCTGGAAAAAGACGAGCAGCTGGAGGCGGGCAGGGGGAATGGAACTACAGCACACAACACATCATCGTTTTTGAACAAGTTGACCATGTTAAGCATGAGAAGCCAGCACGTTGAACAGCGTAAAGAAGTCAGAATGCTTGTTACCCCATCTTTAAGTCACAATTTTCATTAAAAATTCAGTACTTGGGCCTAACCATTAGCAGGTCAAATAAGAAGTCCAGGAAGATAAAGCGTTTCTTTTTTTTTTAGAGAGAAATTGAAAAATATATTTATAATCTATAATATGCAAGAAGATCATAAGATGAGTATTTACTGTGGTACACGCCCTCTGCATCAAGCCGTAGGAGGAACGCGTGGACGATATCTGGATCTTTACGACTGATGTTCCTGAAGACAAACTGCAACTTCTCACCTTATAAATAAATATAGAAATTGTTAATACACTGGAAATTCTCATAGTTCTGTCTGATGTGTCCTATTAGTTCATTCATATGTATAAATTTGACACCACTTATGTTTCTATTAGTAAAAAGTAATAGAAATAAAATAAAGTATAAGAGTATAAGGTATTAAGAGTATTTCTTTTTTTGCATTGAGGTCAAAACTGTTTGTTATTTATTTGTCTTTTTAGCAAGGTTTGTACAGCACAGTGGTCAACTACTGTTGTTTTTATTGTGTTTTATAAACACATTTTGATTGATTGATAAATGGAACAACAATGATCATTAATTTTTGAATTTGTCTTTGACACGAATTGGCTTACATTTGGTGAGAAATAATGCAAAACATTCTTCATTTTATGTTAATATAACTTGTTTCCATTTTTAAATTAAAAACATGTATTATTAATGCAACTTAAGGGAAGATAACGGTCACACTTTGTCACGTGCCCTTCAGAAGACTAAGAAGTGGAAGCAGATTTTACTAGGGCTGCTCGATTATGACAAAAAACATAATCACAATTATTTTGGCCAATATTGAGATCCCGATTATTTAACACGATTACTCATTCACTTTTAAAACAACATAGAAAATAAATAACTTTGCTTTTAAACTGTGAATTCAACTGAAAAATAAATGTAAAGAAATAGCACAGCTGAACCACTGTAAGGAAAGGGGATTTATACCACGAGAAAAGAGGATCCTTGCCAAATGGAATGTGGCACAACAATCGTTTTACCTCGATTATTTTGTTTTTGTAATTGTTGAAGCCAAAATTGACGATTACAATTCATTTTCGATTAATTGCACAGCCCTAGATTTTACCTTGGATTTTTCTGATCTCGAGACTCAGATGTTTTTGAAAGACGTCCTTGCATATGTTCAGCTTCTTCAGTCTGTCCTTGTTGGCTTTGTTTTGTGACTGAATCACTAGAAAAGCATTGAAACAACCACATAAAGAGCATTATTGATCTTTGTAAGGTAGGTTCCACGTGAATTACTGCAGGATGAAGATGTTAAAAATCAAACTAGTAACTATGTAAAAACCTCCTTTATTTCTAAAATAGATTATTAAGTGGAATAAAGTGTAGGACCAAGACACTGATAATGAAGTAAACACAGACAATTCTGATTCCATGTCGACATTAAAGGCTAATAAGTTACACAACGTAAATGTCATGTCATTACACGAGAGGAAAGAAAGCTGTACGTACATTCTCTGTTTTTCACCTGACCCTTCTTAAATTTCTCAATCCTCTGAATTAGGAGTTCTTTGTGATGTTTCTTGTCCTCGATCTCTGACTCGACCTCAATATGTCGCGTCTTCTTTTCTTTCAATACAGCAGTTCTTTCCTTTAAATCTAATGAAATATTACACAATAAATCATCTTCCCATTGTAAAGCACATAATAAATTCCCTGATGTAAGCATGTCAGGAAATCTCACCTTCTTTATATGCATGTATACTCTCAAACATGCTTTCATCCTCCTTGGATTTCTTGATACAAGTATCTGTGTAAAAAAACAATATACATATTACTTATCAACAATTTTTAAAAATAGTTTTGCTGATGATATAAAAGCAACTTTGTGCATATCACAATACTATTTAAATTATGCTTTGATTTGGCTTTTAGCACGTCAATAAAATACTGTGAATCTGCTTATTTTATTAGATATTTAAATTATTTACTGATATATGAATTGTTATGCCATATATTATTTATTAAATAGCAGTATTCCTTCAACTAAAGACTGAAGAACAGTGCAGACAGATTTTTAAGCTACACACACACATTCCATGACAAACACACAAACAATTTTCATCTCTCTCACCCATGACAGACGTCATGTAATGTCTGTGTTGTTGACAGAGCTCAATGGCGGTGTCATTGAGCACTTCTCCCATGGCCTGATCCAGAAGTTTGGACCTGATCTCCTCCAGCCTGCTGTTAAACTGCTCAACTACATTATAGTCTCTGATAGACGCCATTCTCAGCTGCAAAAACAGCAAACCTATTACTCAAATTTTCATTAGTCATTTGTATTTGTAATGTCATAAACAAGAACAACACAATAATAAGCATTAATTCACAACGAAACAAGAAAATAAAAATAACAAACCAGAGTACGATAATAAATAATATACAAAAGGAAAAGGGTGCCACTTTATGCAACAATATCGTGCAATGTTAAAAACTCTTTGTTTTATGAAGTGAAATTGACCCTTAAGTGTATTATAATAGTAAGTATACTGGAAAGCAAAAAAAGAGACCTGTTGTCACATTCTGTGTGTATTTATGGCATTGTGTTACACGCAGTCTATGCTAATGTAAGCACACTTAAATAACAGTCAGGCGGTCAGTGTACAGTTGCTGCTAACATGTCAAATGTGCAAATCTCCGACACAACTGTGATGTCTTCACTTCACTTTAGACACTTCATTAGTATTAATCAAATAATATGTTTAACATCACATACTTCCTTTACTCACCAGTTTTATGAAGTCAAAATGAAAACAAACCCTCTCGTTTTCAAAAATCGGCGCGCGGAACGTCAGCGGCGCTAAAGGAAGTGACGTCAAAGAAAACCGTCATCACAATTACAAAATAAAGGCACGTCATTACTCCGAGTAAAAGCTAGTACTTTGATTATTGGAGACTCTTATATCTAATATACAAAAATAGTTTGTACGTTTTTCTTGAGTATTTTTTACTTTCTCCATGTTGCCTTTCATTCCTTTTGGCTTTTTTCCCATTTTCATGTCGTTGGTGTTGGGAATTTCGGTGTAGTTCATTGAATGAAATAAATTATTTTTAGATTAGAACCTTTTTGTTGCTCTATCACTTAGAGTAGCCGACACATACAGCCAATGTTTATATCGAAAATGAATGAAGGCTATTTTTTAACATGTTAATCATTCAGTGATGTATTATTGATCCTGTTCTTATAACACTGCTCCCTCTGGTGTTTGATAGTGAATTTGCTGTTGGTTTTCTGGACGTTTCAATGAACTAAAAGCCACTAAAACATGACTACATTTCTATAATCAAATTGTCAAATGTTTTCCAGTGTCATCTAAAAAATGTTAAGACAATGACAGATAGGCTACATAGTTTGTCTGGACAAGGGCTTTTCTCCATCAGGCTACTGTGGTGAAGATGAAAGCATTAGCGCTTTTAGATGATGAACAGGTGGAGGATAATATGTACTGGTTGGGTTTTATCTTGTTTTATAAATATTTTAATAAATATATCGATATGATGTCCTTATATTTATTAAAGGGGTGGTGCAACGGTGTGTCATACGTTCTGACTTCTTTACAATGTTAAACGTGCTGTCTTCTCATGCTTGACATGGTCAACTTGTCCAAAAACGAGTTGGGTGCATTACGCTGTATTTCTGTGCTCGATACACTCCCCCAGCGATCGCGGAAAGTTTTTTTCGAACATATAAAACTGTTTCGTAACAATTTTTCTTAGTCCCTTATTGGACAATTCTCCACGCGGCAGCAAGGAGAGCAGGAGAAGGAGCATGCGCAGACGTCACTTTCACTTGTGTGCAGGAGAGAGAGAGAGTGAAGTTCAGGTGTTTGTTTGTTCACTGCATTTGGGTGATGAATGTTATATAAACGGCTGGATATGGAGATGGTTTGAAACTGATATATGGAACCGTCCCAGCGCTAAAAGATGCCGGACATGAACCGCATGCAGTGAGTGTGTTTTGTTGGCGCACCTGCTTTAGTTCAGCCTACCCCTCCCCCCGCACGTGCCGTATACTTTCAGAAATAATCGTACAGCTGTTTCTCTCTTTTATAAATGTGATCAAACTAAATACTCTTTGAAGATATGAAGTATGCGATACTACTCTAGGTACTCAAGATTAATATGAGATTGGCAGAAACCGCGTGTGTTAGGGCCGCTTTAATGTATTACATTTGGTCCTTTATCACTTCCCATGCTGTTTTTGCATCCAGTCCTTTATTTATCTGAACTAATACAAAAACTGTTCATCTAAAAGTTCTAAAGTGGACAGGACATGTGTATTATGTTTAGCATGTTCTACTTTTTATGTGAGAACTGTCAAAACGTAAAACCAAACCTGCACACACACTGCGAGAATATTGAGAGGCAAGTTCATGTGGTCACTTCCAAAATGCAGAAGAACATCCATTTACAGCATACATTAAAGGAATAAGGACCGGTGTCATACCATGACTAATACTTTAATGCAAACTTTAATCCCACTACTGTTGACTCAGCTCTGTCTATTGCATAACTTCACTTTCTGCAATAAATTCATACGTTGGGTTACCAGGAAACCACAGAGATTCATGATTCAATCTGATTAAAGCCAAAAGAGTAAAACCTACATTTCTACAATATATATCCTCTGATGTGATTGTGCCACGCATTTGAAAAAAAAGACAACAAGGTTGGTTTATACAACATATTTGGCCTAGGCAAGGATTAAAGGGATAGTTCACCCAAATATGAAAAATCTGTCATCATTTACTCATCCTCAGGTTGTTTCAAACCTGTATACATTTCTTTGTTCTGATGAACACAGAGAAAAATATTTGGAAGAATGTTAGCAATTTTCAGTTCTGTGACATCATTGACTACTATAATAGTGTTTGTATTTTTTAGTTCGGATAAACACAAAATGAGATATTTTGAAGAATTTTGGAAAGCAAAGAGTTCTGGGCACGTTTTACTATCATTTATTTTTTCCTCCTACACTGTAAAAAAACGAACATTTTCCATAAACTGGATAAACAGAAATATACTGTAAAATATTTTTTTTTCTGTAAAATTATAGGATTCAAGGATATATATTAAATATACATTTTTCTTGTAATTGTGTTGTCTTGTTCTGTAGTTTTATAGTTTTGGGCTGTATTTCAAAAATAAACTGTAAAAAACGGGGTTTCTCTGTAAAATTACAGGGTCCCCCGTTTTTCTTGTAAATTTGCAAAAAATTGTAATTTTACGGTTTTTGACTGTATTTCTAAAAATGACACAAGATTAAAAATCTGTTCGGTTTTTGACATTTTATGAGGAAAATCTGTAAAAAAAAACAACAGAACACTTTTACAGTGTATGGTAGTGAATGATGTCCCGGAAACTGAAAATTACTAACATTCTTCCAAATATCTTTCTCTGTGTTCACCAAAACAAAGTAATTCATACAGATATGAAGTTACACGAGGGTGAGTAAAGGACGACAGAATGATCATTTTTGGGTGAACTGTCACTTTAACCCACTACAACCATCTTTTTAGATGGAATACCACACACTAGTCTAGTTTTATCTCGTTTATCTTATCTTTGCGATGGAGGAAAAATGGCCACAAGGACAAGAACAGCACCATCCCAGCACAATTCATCCCTATAAGAATGAAGAGAAAACCACATCCCATTCGTTTTCTTTTTCCTCCCCACTCCCAAATCTCCATCGTATAGTTCTCTCAGTTTCTTTCACACCAACAACAGCCTACAAACAATCTCCTTCCTCCTCCCATACTGAAAGCCACAGTCTCAGAGCCTCTTTAAGAAGTCTCTAGATAACCCGTAACACCCATTTTGATTTATTAACCCAACCCACCTCATTCAGTTCATCGCCATCAGCTCTTTAAAAGATGCAGGTGCTTCACGTATTGAGGTATTTCCATTGGTTTACCATATAAAGCAGAACATAATTGTATGAAAACTGTTTACTTTTTGTAAGTATTTAGCGAATCATGTATACTGGCCTATAAATGACACCTGAAGCAGTTTTTACATGGAAAAGAAAGCTGTAAATCATTAAAATGATGTTTTGTTGGCACTTCAGCAAACATTAACTAAACAATAAGTTATCAGTGATTAAGAACATGCTATCAGTCCTGACAACAGTTCAAGGACAGCATATCTGCTTAGTGCATGAACATAACATTCTCAAACTTTACAGAACGCTTTTGAACATTTGGATGTCACCATTCTCATAACAATTCAAATATTTGATTCAGTTTCTTCTTTAAAAATATATTCAGTATAGAGGTCATCCAGGATCATGAACCACTCCTGAACTGCGCATAAAAGTGCAATATAAAACACATCATAATAATAATAAAGTTAATGAAGGACGTTATCCTGGCTGATGAAAAAGCACTTCTCAAGAAATACTCATCAAACGAAACTATTACTCGTTCATGATGTCTGCTGCATTAAAACACGAGCAGCGATAAATAGAATTGTTGGAGTGGCAGGAGGAGGGAGTGTCTGAAATGGTTTGGTGACGCTTGGTTTATGTTTAACTGATAGTTGCCCCTGTTGTCACGAGTTTATAATAAGCCCCTTTCTTGGCCATCAGCTCTTCGTGACTTCCTTGTTCGATGACCAGGCCCTGTGACATCACGGCAATGATGTCAGCCGTCTGAATGGTGGAGAGTCTGTGAGCGATGACGATACACGTGCGTCCCTGTCGAGCCTCGTCCAGTGCCGCCTGAACAGTCTGGAGAGAAAAAACCACGGAAGTGATCATATAAATATTCAATATAAAAGAGGTTTTGAAATGAATGTTGGTTTTGTTGCTGTCTATTTCCTGTTACATCACAGTCGATACCTTCTCGCTCTCAGTATCTAATGCAGATGTGGCTTCATCCAGCAGCAGAATCTTGGGGTTTCTTACGATGGCCCGGGCGATGGCTATACGCTGCTTTTGTCCACGGGACAGCTGAGAGCCCTGAGCGCCGACCTGAGTTTCATATTTCTGACAAAGCAAAACAGGATCAAGCGTTGAATGAGGTTAAATTCCAAACAGTCAGCTGTGATCAAAACGAAAACGTTGCTTACATCAGGCAGCGTCATCACAAAATCATGCAGATATGCCTTTTTAGAAGCTTCGACAATCTCCTCCACACTGACGGGTCGAGAATGATCCCCGTACCGAATGTTTTCTGCTATACTGCAGTCAAACAGCGCAGGCTCCTGGGATACGATACCAATCTGAGACCTCAGGAAGGGCACGCTGATACTGTCAGATGGACGTCCGTCAATCAGCTAGGACGGTAAAACAAAACGTTTGACAAATGACTACAAATGTAAAAAAATGTAATCAAACTTTTTAAATAGATTTCATGAAACATTTGACATGTATCCAAAATATACACAAACAAAGGACATTGTCCAGCTATTGGTTCACATAGCGAGTACGTCAGAAGAATGAACTTGTCTTCATACCACTTCACCTTCATCTGGATCGTAGAATCGTTGCATGAGCTGAACGCTGGTGCTTTTTCCACATCCACTGCTGCCCACAAACGCAAGAGTCTGACCCGGACTGACCGACACATTCAGTCCTCTCAACACCTGGATGTCCGGCCTGCTGGGATACGTGAACCTGCAGCCTTTAAATTCCACTTTACCCTTAAAATCCTCCTGTAAAACCACACCACAAAAAACCCAACATAATTCAAACTGCAAATCATGTCCGTAAAACAAGAGATATTCATGTCTTGAATTCCGAGAAATCGAACGGAGTTTTGTCAAGTTTGTTGAAGCTGTTTGCCATCGGGGCAAGAGGAGTAATCTTGTTTCTCCGTTTGAATAAGATTCTTTTTCTTATCCCATTGGCAAACAGCGTTTCTTGAAATGTTGCATATTTAATTCACATTTGTTCAAAAGTGACTTCATGTTTAGCAGTCGAATAATGAAAAAAAACTGGGGATGATTTTGATTTTGGTTTGTTCCTCAACACAAAGTTATCGCATCAGAAGACATTCAGATATTGACAGATATGTTATAGTGCGGATAGAGCTGCGTGATTTTGAGGTGTCTCACCCATCGTTGTCCATCTGTGTCGCTGATGCTTATTTTGGGGATTCTGTCCAGTAGTTTGAACATCTGAGCCGCAGCGATCTTGGCCTTAACGTAATCGGGTGTGAAAGATGAAGCTCTCCCGAGAGCTGTGCCACTGATCACCAGAGCTGAAATCACTCTAAAAAAACATCAACAAACATCTCTTCATACACTTCCCTTCAGAAACACTCGACTATGCATTCACCTAAACTGACAGGTGTAATATTTACACATATAAACACTGTATATGCAATAACATGTCACGGTCCCACCGTCTTGTTTATGAAATTCTAGTCGTGTGGTGGGATCGGGGCAGAGTCCTTAGGTTATGTGTGGAGAGAAACATATTGTTGTCCGTTTGACAATAATATACGTTCTCTCCAGTGTCTTGTCATTGGCCCCATTCCTCTCGTTTCCTCGTTATCTTCCCCTGAGTGTTTAATTACCCACACCTGCCCCGTGTCATTATCCCTTGTTTGTCTTACCTATATATACCCTCATGTTTCTTTGTCCTGTGTTCGGTCATTGTGTTTGGTGTGTCTTGCTGCGTTCTGTGTTGATGTACCCTGGCTGTATTTCCCAAGTTCGATTTCCTGTGTGGATTGTCCTGTCTATTCTCAGTAAGTGTTTGAGTTTAGTTTATGTCAAGTGTTGTTTTAGGTCAGTTTAGTCTCAGTTAGTCTTCGTCCCGGTTATCCTGTGTTCCTGTTTATCAGTTTTTCCCCATCGTGGGTTTTGTTTTGTGCTTTATGTAATAGTCTTGTTTTGTTAACCCCTTCACTGCTGCCTGCTATTGGGTTCTTATCCGCCGTCCGTGACAATAACACATATGCAAAGACACAAGCATGCACCCAAACAAAAATAAAATGTTTTACATGAAATAATATAAATGATAATAAATAAGATGCAACTTTACATCTCAAATACATTTTTACACGGCAAAACATTGAATTTCTTAGTACTTCATATTTTTGTCTTGTTTTTTAGTAAAAATAATCATGGTGTTTTTTCTTAATTTATTTATCCTGATCGCCTTTCTTTACATATAGTCGTGTCATTATTATATTTCAATTCTGTTATTCGTTTAAATATTGTTTGTAAAATGTGAAAACGTATAAATAAAGCGAGAGGAAAATATAAATAATCAATCGTTATTAAATCAAGACACACTTACTCGATAAGTACAATGACATGAGATGCTTAAAACAATAAAAAAATCTGCCAGTTGAATAAGAAAAATAAACTTCATTTAAAGGACAAACAAGATGATTTTTATTATCCCATTGATGTTGTTATTGTTTTAAGTTAATCTTGATCCTTTTTTCATAGAAAACTTTCAGAAATCTTGTTTTAAGAACATTTCCGGTAGACATTTGTACTGGAAAACAAGACAACATCCTAAGTACTCCAAGAAATACATTATTTGCATTGTACACATTTACTGTGAGCGCTTTATGAAATGAAGAACTTCAAGAGCATTACAGTCAGATAAATCACAGTGCACTAACCTGAACACAATCATGTACGAAAGGCCTTCATTATTCACCAGAAATCCACCGTATCTGAAAGAAGCAGCGTAGGCCATGAATATGACACACTGGGCGAAGGCGAAACAGATCCCATAAACATGAGCTTTCTTCTTTGCTGCTTCATACGGAGCCTCCAGCTGACATTCATACTGAGACACAAACTGCTTCTCTTTAGCTAAACCAGCGATGGTCCTGATGTTACTCAGAGCTTCACTGGACACCTGCAGGAGCACGAGTGCTGTCATCATTCACATACAGTATGTGCCACCATTATCAACACTATCATGTCCATCTACAGACAATAAACGATTTTAATACAAACATTAAATCTGTTTCAACTCATTTGTATTTTGTATGGTTATTTTAATATAAAACTTAACAAGTATAATGTTTAAAAACAGGTAAATCACACTTGCATTGCATAACCTCTGCTGCTTTACTGCAGTGTAAATACATTAAGTAAGGGATAATGAGAATCAAAGTATCAAGCCAATCAGAATCAAGCATTCAAATGAGCCGTGTAATAAAATAAAAAATGCAACAATTTATTGAACATTATTCTATCACAACACAACAAAACATTTGTGTGCAAATGGATATCATGTTTAGCCTAGAATGTGAGGTTTCTGGTGTGTTTATCTGCATTTCACACCAGCTTTGAATATCCGAAGTATCTGTTTTTTAAGATGACCGTTACCTGTCCAGCAGCCTCCAGAGCTTCCTTGTCTTCATTAGCAAATCCCGTCAACATTTTGGCCTGAACGACTCCAGAGAGTCCGATCAGAGGCAGAAAGCAGGTGACCACCAGACTCAGTTTCCAGCTGTAGTAATAGGCAATGATGAAGGACGCTCCGATGTTTGTCAGCGAGTTTACGATCATGCCGATCTGTGAACCTGTAGCCTTTGATGGAGGGCACATCACACAAAAAACATTTAGACCGTTCACAACAAAAATGCATTCATATTGGAGATTGCATGTCATTTCCAGTTTTAAAGCAAATAAAGTTCATTTAAAAAATGTCAATTAAAACACAACATAATTTGAACTCATCAAAGATCAAATCCAGTCAAGATTTACAGCCAATTTTATTATACTGTACTTATAGCAATATCTTTTTAAAAAGGGTACATATAACTTCATTTTCAACACTTAATTCCACCAAAACGAAATCATCTTTAGTATTGAAAATATTTTCATTATCTAAGAGCTTTTTTTAGGTCATTTCTATGTCATCATTGACGCATTGAAAGCAAATCTCGGTCAGAATCTAAAATAAAGATGTTCATATTTGGATAAGTGTTGTCGGGACTCACCCCCTGCACCACAGAGGCATCACTAGCCAGTCTGGTGGTCAGAGCACCAGGGCTATTCATGGGGTCATCAAACCAGCCGATCTCTTGTCTCAGCATCGCCTGAAAGCCCACCTTCCTCAAGCGACTGGTCAACAGTTCTCCTGACTTAGCAAATGCGTAGCCCTGCGATACGACGCATCCAGACGTGACATATTTCTCACGATAAAGAACACGAGGATAAACCCTTTAGAGGTGTGATAATACCTGTAAGAACTGTGAGAAGAAGCTGATCACTCCCACGAGAGCAAACAGAATACAAATCCCATCAATCTGTCTCCTCTGTTCATCCAGATCTTGAATGGAAAACGTCTGAAAAGAAGCCGGAATACAATTACACCTCTTCTGTGTAAAGGTGAATGTTGGATGTGCTTTCCATGTTTCTCACCCCAAGTATTTGGCTGAACAAGAGAGCATAAACAGGGTTGACAGATCCATTGATGGCGGCACCGATCGATCCCATCAGCATGTATGGCCACTCGGGACGATTGTACTTCAGAATCCGTGTGACAGCCGCCGGTGCGATGTCGTCTTTTGATGCACCTTTGCTCTTCTGCAGTTAAAATAGAATGTAGAAAAAAATGAAGATTATCAAAGGCATGTGTGCCAAAAAAACCTAAAACATTTCAAACCTCTTTTTTCACATCCGGTTCCTCCACTTCAAAATGATCCGAGTGGAATTTTAATTTTCCAGATATGGGGTCGCTGATGCTGTTAGACACCAGAGACTGAGATCTCCGTTTCAATGAGCGCCTGTGAGAAACCAGAGACACTCAACAATATAATAATGAACGTGAGGCTTTTCACATTTGAAAGCAGAGAAAATGTACCTTAAGACTCTCTCATAACTTCCTCTGCTGAAGCTTCCCACTTTCTCAATCGCATTTTCATCAGAAACGACCTCAAAAACTGACAGGATTTAATATTGTGTTAGTATTTCAGGTGACGGTCTCCTCTCCCTCATGTACAGTACATTACAGCAGTGGTTCTCAAACCTTTTTGTTGTGAGGCCCCCTTTAGTGCATCGCTTTCGGGCCCCCCCTAATAAAAACTTATCCTAAACTTAGAATTTTAAATAACAAAAAAACAAATGTTGCTATACAATGCTGGAACATCAATACTATTGGTTGGTGGTCTTATTCTTCTAAAGTTTGATTGCATAGAATGCATGATACATTTCTATATTTCATAGAAAACCACAAATCTGTGCCCCCCCACCGGATCCATCTTGGGGGCCCCCGGTTTGAGAACCACTGCATTGCAGGTCTCCTAAAGCCATTTGATAGCCATACTGTATGAAAAACTGTACTTACTGTTCTCTGATTTCTCATTGGCTGAATCGTTGCCTTGATTCTGGAGGGTGACTAGAGTAAAATAAACTCCCTTTCTGTCCATGAGCTGACGGTGTGTGCCTCTCTCAACAGCTCGCCCGTGCTCGAAGCCCACGATCACATCAGCGTTACGGATTGTAGACAGACGATGTGCGATACTGATGGTTGTTCTGCCCTGTCGAGCCTGACAAACATTTGATGGATGAGATACAGTCTGAAAAACTCATTTTGGATTTATAAAAAAGAAAATCACCTGGTCCAAGGCTTCTTGAACTATAGCTTCACTTTCATTATCCAGCGCTGACGTGGCCATGTCCAACAGGAGGATTCTGGGATTGCGGACCAGCGCTCGAGCGATGGCGATCCTCTGCTTCTGTCCTCCGCTCATCTGTCCTCCACCCTCTCCCACTAATGTGTCAAATTTCTGCATCACACAAATACTCAAAGTAATGTAGGTGCAACTGTGTACAATGCAACTAACCTCATTTACTTCCCATAGTATACAGATCTTAACGTAAAATCTGTTGTGCAGCTGTTTTGTGTTTATTGTGGACAGACAAATTACTTGTCACTGGAAACTTGTATTACTCAAAAATGATGTTAAAGTCCCCGTGAACTGGAAGTAGCGATCGTTTTTACTTCCGTTTTTTGACGCATTTCCGAGTTAAATGGAATTTCTAAAGAGAAAAATAGTGGGCGTGGCTTTCGTCTTTCTCTGCGATTTGATTGGATGTACTGTATAAAAACAGCTGCAGAAGCAGACTGACAGTTGAAGGGGAGGAGTTAACGGATGCTCTGCCCAAGCCGTCTAACATACGTCATTTGAGATGGATAGTCATTACAGGACGGAAGTGCATTTTCAGATTTTAACTGAAGATTATGAGGGAACACGATTTTTAAAAAGAGAATGACCCACATTGATAAACGATTTACAATAAACGCTGCAACATTTCATGAAAAAATAGGCATTGTAATTTTTAATTTCACTGGGACTTTAACATTCAGTTATATCTTTCATTTATCTTTCATAAGCTCTAAAAAAAGAAAATGAATATTTGATATGTTAGTTTATATATTAATTTTAATAAACAAATAAGAAATATTGTTAAATAGTGTATTATAAATCAAATCTAAGTTATTGAATTCTCTAAGCATTTGTGACAAATAAATAACTGCAATAACTTTTTTCTTACGTTTTTGATGTCTGATAATACATATCTTTAAAACTAGATATACACTCTTTACTAAATCGATGAACTACATGTAAACTACTGTAACTCTAGATATGTTTAGAAGCAAAATGTCACAAGATTTAAAATCTTTCAGAGAAATCTAACAAGACTGTGATGTTTTTGCTTAAACAAGCGGTAAGAAAAATAATCTAGTTCAAAATGAAAAACAAGATTGCTTTACTTCCTCTGTTGGAAAACATCATTGTCTTGTTTTAAGCATAAGCTAAACAAAATAAAGATTTCTCTTAAATCAATCCGTAAACGCATCTTACCTCACACATGTATTTATCTTGTTCTAAGGATGTTTAGATAAAAAACGAGCGGTGTATTTGTAACCTGAGGTAGATCCATGATGAAGTTGTAAGCGTTGGCTTCTTTGCAGGCCTGTATGATCTCCTCCATAGTGACTCCATCACGGCCGTATCGGATGTTCTCAGCGATGGTGGTGGCAAACAGAACCGGCTCTTGTTCCACTATACCGATAAGAGAACGCAGCCACTGGATGTTCAGACTTCTGATGTCTTGACCATCCAGAGTGACCTAATCATGACAGTAAATAAACATCAGGATTACACTAATGATTCGAATGATTTTTGTGGTTAGAGATCTCAGCTTTTAACTCGTAACAGAAAATGATTGAAAGGCCGAGAGCATGTTTACACTTTGCTGTTTACATATGTGTTATGAAATAGTTTGGTGTGCGTGAAGTACAGTACCATTCCTTCTTTTGGGTCATAGAACCTCTGGATGAGTTGAATGGTTGTGCTTTTTCCAGATCCACTCGAACCCACAAATGCAGTCGTCTCGCCAGCTTTGACCACGACGTTTAAATCATTTAATATCTGTGAACAACATGGTAAAAAATAATCAGTGGATCTCATTTGCTTGCTTGACTACGATCTGTTTTTGTGCCAGTGAAGGTAAAGTTTACGGGCTTTTATAAGAATCATATGGTTTTGTTTGCTTCACACCGTACAAATGTTTACAAATTAGGCTGACGTTCAACATTATGGAAATAACACCAACATTATTTTGACTTCTAAAGGCATTTTTGTCGGTTAAATATTACCATAAATAACAGTGTGAATAACATGATTGATATATTGACATGTCATGTAACTAATTTGATTTTGACATTTTTCATCTGTTAAGTATACAATGATTCGGACGATAAGAATACACTCACTTTCACATCAGGTCGAGAGGGATAGTTGAAGTCAACGCTGTGGAATTCAATGTCACCTTTAACTTTGTCTAATTTATGGCCGTCCTCCGAGAAGCAATCGATTTCTGGTTCCTGTATGAGAACAGAATGTGACAGTGATGAATCATTCCCTGAAGCTGAAGAGAATAAAACACATTGATTTTGTGAGAAGATCTGGGTGTGTGTTATTCTCACCCTGTCAATTGTGTCAAAAATGCTCTCGGCTGCAGCCCGACCGGAAGCAAAGGCTTCGAGACACGGAGACGCTTGGCCCAGATTCAAAGCCCCCATGAGAACACCAAAAAACACCTGCAGAAAGACGATAAAATCGATCATATAATTGATCAAATGTATAATTATGGCTGAACATAAAATGGAATAATTCACCCTAAAAGAAAGCTATTTTATATATTTATTTTAACATCATAAACAATAAATGGTCAAATTCAAAAAGCATTTTAAACAATTGCTTTCATTACAAATGATAATATTCTTTTGTTTCCAGAACTGTTTTAATACAGTTTCATACTTCATGCGCTGCATATGAGAATACAAATTACAATTCAGTATGCTAAAAAAGTCCGATTTAAGAACGTAACAATGTAAGTTTTGAAAACATTTCTGGTCTTTCTTTCACTTCCTCATACCTGGACGAGACTGCCGGGTGAGAGCTCTTGGGTTTCAATGACCAGTTTGGATCCGTACCAGAAAGCCAGAGCGTAACACAGGAATATAATACACCAGAGGTATCCCTGAAACACTCCGATGATCACTCCCTTCTTAATACCCCACGTCTGAGCTTCTACCAGATTCTTATTATACCTGTGCAAAATAAACATTACAATCCAACATTAAAGATACGTTCATTTGAGTAATTTATACAAAACAGCGTAAAGAAAATCATTCTATAATATTTCTGGATGCCATCACATTTAGCATTGTATTTGTAATGTTTTAAGACAACAATCTTTTATCTGGCTCTGCTTCTTTTCTTTACAGATGATGCCCTCGTGCTTTATTCTGATAAATAAATAAAAATCAAATGCAACCTTTTTTTGTTAAACATTGTATTAATGGGAATTTCTGGACAAGAAGGTACACATGACTGTACCTCTCGGTCTCTTTCTGCTCTCCTCCAAATGCAGCCACCGTTCTGATGGATGAGAGAACTTCATCTGCGACTGCTCCGGCTTTTGCGTACGCCTTCAACTCCCGGCCCGTCAGCCTCGCCACGGCCTACACACCAAAAAACACACGCACGTGCTTTGTCTGATGAAAAACTAAGACAACAAACATATGAAATACCTGCATCATAAAATAACCAAACATTGTAAACTGGATCTCCTGAAAATCTCTGTGCTTGAAAGGCAACAAAAAAAATGCATTATACAAGTACATACAAGAAAACTGATGTGCTGTGATACCAACCATAGCCATGAGTCCAGCAGCCAATCCGATGAGAGGACTCACTGCTATCACCACCAGCGTCAGCTTCCATCCTCCAATAAATCCCACCAGGAAACCAAAGATGAACGTGGACAGCCTCTCGATGAAGATGGACACCTGGTCTGCTATGGCATTGTTGATTTTATTGATGTCACTTTGGAAAGAGAAATCACAAACTGCATTTGCTGGAGAAATCAAGTTTAAGATCAACACATTCATCATCACTGTGTAGTGGGCTAGAATGATGTGAATATTACTCAGATATCCTCGTGTTCAGCTCGCCGACGGAGTTGCAGTCAAACCAGCCGATCTCCATTTGCATGCTTTTCCTAAAGTACCTTTTTCTGATTCGCTGAATCTGGCTGGCTGCGGCCGACACCCACAGAGCGATCTGAAGTGAAAGTGAACCTCGTGAATACCACATGATCAAATCATTCTGACATAATGATATTACGCTTCAAAAACTTTCTTCGTTTTTTCCCAGCACAAATTTCTAAATATTCTTAAATCAATATATGAAGAGTTCATTTGCAAAAACAGATTTGAAAATCATGTTTTTTACTGTGCATTACATTAACACGACAAAAACATGATAACATAATAAAAAACATGTTTTTTAAAAACGGAGTTATCTGTTTTAGCAAATAAACTATTCATATATTTACTCTAAAGGCAAAATGACTTTTTTCAGAAAACAAGTTTTAAAATATATAGTGAGTTTATGTTAAAAAGGAGAAAAAAATCTGCAGATATTTTTCCTGTTTTAAACAAAAACTTATTTGTTTTCCAGAAAACAAGACTCAAGATATTAAGCCATTTTGCTTCTCAAGTTAAAGTATGTTGATTTATTAATGTTTAACAAAAATGTACTGGAAACAAAAGAAAGAACAGAGAAATACATTGTTTTTTTCTTCCTTAACATTAATATTGGACAAATCTTCTCAGTGCAAAAACCTTTTATTTAGCATTCTTCTCCTGCTATCAAGTACAACATTTCTTAAATCAAGATACATTTTCTTCAAAAGCAAACTAATATCAAGCCTTGTTTTTTAAAAAAAGTTTTTTTATTAAGGACTTAATTCAAGTTTATTTTACTCCATTCTGGTGATATTATGCTTCATTTGATATTTTTCTCAGAATTAAACTTCTTTGGTTAATGCTTCTCATTTCTGATCTTATGTTTCAGATCTTGATTTGAGAAATTTCGATATTTTTACTGAAAAACAAGACAAAAATACTAAGTATGAAATGGATTTTTGGCAGTGTTGGTATAAAAATGAATCAAATGATAAACTCTCAGACACACCTGAAAGTAACTAAGGATCAGGACTGCGGCTCCAATGCCGACATAGTAATATGCAAACATGGTCATTTCAAACTCGATGTCCACACTGTAGGGTGAAAAAACAACCCCCAGAGAGGTTTGATCTCAGTCGAGACGGTATGATCATTTCTAAACCTCTAAAGCAGTGTTAAAACATCAGACTCGCCCACAGAAGATGGTGATGTTGTCCAACTTCTCCACCACAGATCCATTCAGCCATGTCACTGTGTTGTTGGCACACATTTTGTTGGGGTCGGCCAGTTCCTGTATCTCCAGCTCATACGACACAAACGTGTTTGTCATCATGCCGTAGACCAGCAGCATGAGAGGAGCCGCGGCGCCGTGGACGAGAGAGCAAACGCTTCCTACAACCATCATCAGGATTTCCTTCCATGTGGCGAAGCGGAACTGTGAAGAGGTCACAGACAGCCACATGTGAGAATGTGAAGCATTAGATTGATGCGTGAAGCACGACGACTGTGAGATTCTCACCAGCTGAAAGAACCCGACGCTCAGAGCCTTCTCTTGTTTTTTATCGCTGACACTCCTTTAAACACACAGATAACATTTGAGTGTTTATGAATTTACGAAAATTTACGAATTTATGCGAAAAAATGGACAAAGTACTCACATGTCGTCAGCATCTGTGTTGTAAGAAAGGTATGGGATATCAAATTAATTGTGTATTAAAAATGCAATTGCTCTTAAACTGAAAGGACTGTGTGATCGCCTGTCTCACCTTTATGTGATGGTGTAGTTTTATCCATTACGCCGTCCACTGGAGAGTTTTTACGTATGAGTTTCTTCATACTTATTTCAGCTTCGGTTTGGTCTGAATCTAAATTTGCTTTTAAATAGAGAGAGAAATTGAACAAAACCTTTATTACAAAAAACATCTACCATACACAATACAACCCTTCATTACCATACACAACTATAAAAAAAGAAAAGATATATATTAATAATAATCATAAAGTATGGGTAAAAATCAATTCACCCTCAAAAACAGAACACAGAACCTCATTGCAACACCAAATACATTCAAAAGTAGCAAGATCATTAACAGATTTATGATAATAAAAATCAACCTAAACTCTTGATTTCACCAGATTAGAAAACAAGACTACCAAGTTCTGACTTACATTTTGTTCCATTTTCTTTTTCCTACTAACATAAATGGCCAACTTTGCTCGGCCCAACACAAAATTCAAAAGTTGACAAAGAAATCAGGAACAGTTTGATGTCGTCAACTTCATAACGACACTCAGAAAAATCGCTTTGAGAAAGACTAACACTAGAATCAGATGATTCGCTGCCGCTTTCTATTTCATCTTTAGCACTTAACACATCCCTGTCCACTTTTTTGCAGGTCTCACAACTTGGGCTTCATCCAAATTTTTCCTCTTAAATGGGACTTTAAAGCTACAGTTTGTAACAATTTTGCAGTAAAATATCCCACAACCTATGAGGTTCCATTTGTGCCAAAAAGTGTCGACTGCTTTATGCCTTGTGCTATACATTTGTCTTTGTCTACGGTCATTGCCTACTTGTTTAGGTAAATCAGTATATGTTGACGTGTATGTTGTCTCTATTGGCATCATCTTAATTTGTCGTCTTTTCTACTGTCATCCTTATTGTTGTTTTGTTCTGTCATCTTTACTGTTGTCCTGATCTGTCGTCCTTACTGTCAACTGTATATGTCGTCCTCCATGTCGTCTGTGTTTGTCATCCTCGCTGTCATCCTCCATGTCATCTGTAGGCTATATGTCATCTTTCATGTCATCTGTATATGCCTTCCTCCATGCTAATGTTTGTTTGCAAACAGTTTTGTAAACACTGAATCAAGCCACAATATAATCCGATAAATGTTTTATTGGTCATAAAAGATGTTGAATTGCTTTAAATATAATCAGCTGCCTAGATTTAAACAGCCATTAGTGTAATTATTGGAAGACATTTGTTGCACAGCACTGACTAACAGCATAGTGATAAAATAGAAACAAAATCATACAACAGGGATGATGACATATACAGACGTCATATACGGATGACATGGAGGACGACATATACAGAAGACAGTAAGGACGACATTAAAGATGACGGAACAAAACAACAATAAGGATGACAGTAGGAAAGACGACAAATTAAGATGACGCCAATAGAGACAACATACATGTCAACATATACTGATTTATCTGAACAAGTAGGCAATGACCGTAGACAAAAGTCAACACATTTTTGGCACAAATGGAACCCCATACAAAACCACTAGGCCAGTGTTATATATTTTGTTCAGCTGAGTACTTACAATATCTCAATTGTTTCCAACGACTTGTAAATTGTGAGAAAATCGCCATTTTTAACAGTGACACGGGGCTGTGCAGTCGCCTCAATGCAGTCGTATCCGCGTTACCCTTTGTTGGCTCTCCTGTTTTTACCAAGTGGTTGATGTCCTTAGGGCAACATCCTGTTGACCCTGGGACAACATTTAAATCAACCAATCAGACCGCCTTTACTGACGTAGAAACCGCATGACAACAGTGTCGTGGACAAATGCGGAAGTAGTGTCTAGCATCTAGCAAGCCACAAGGGCCCTGTCCCAAATGGCGCACTCCGGTCTTGTGGACCTCCTCCGAGTCCACACTTGGTGACGTCAGGAAGTGCAGACCTATAGGACACTAGGCACGAGTCCACAGGGGTACATGGGAGCGCATTTTGGGACAGACTTGAGGTCATCACGCCGGAAAGAGCAAGCGGTGCTTTCTAATCACTACTTTGTTGTCATACGCTGATCAGTCTGCGTCTGCGCAGCACCGCGTGAAGTCGACCACACTTGTTGTCCCATGTTGTTGTTATTTGGGACTGGAGCTGTCGGTTTTTATAGTTCTGTATTTCATATGTTGATATGCCACTCGAGCATTATGCAATAGATACTTATGTTTGTAATGCATTAATTTGGCATGACGTAAATGCAACTGCTTATGTATAGTCATTTTTTGTTTACACTATACTTAATGTGCATAATGGGTTCTTAATATGCATTTATGTTGTTATTTAATATATCTCTGTAATACAGAAGCTGTGTTGTTCAGCTTTACAGAGCCCAGAGACAACTTGATATAAATCTACAACAAAACATGGCTTATTACCTTAAGTAAGAAAATGCACTGCATCAAAAGTTTTTATTCTTGAATAGCTGGCTTAATAGAAAATAAATAAGCAATAATGTGAATAAGAAACAAATTAATGAATTCATTTTGAATTTGATCAAAACACATTTAAAAATGTATCCGTCATGTTTACGTATATGTCTGACATCCACGACACTCTTCCCATCCGTTCTGTGATTGGGCGTTCGCAAGGATTCCTGGGTAGGTTGCCAAGTGGTTGATGTCCTCAGGGCAACATCATGTTGACCCTGGGACAACATTTAAATCAACCAACTTATTTAAGAAATAAGTTTACAGTTTATTTTAAGTTTAATCTTCCAACCAGGATTAGGTGCTTCTAGACCATTGTTTTTCACTTATCATTTCCCTCTGATGTCAGGGGTAAGTTATGGTTAGGGTTTGGTGTGGGTTTAGGTTTTATTTATAAAAATATTGTCCTTAGGTCAACAGAATATGTTGCCCTGAGGACATCAACCACTTGGCAAAATCAGGTCGAGCAGGTAACGTCAGTAGAGTCTGCATCAATGCGGGCTTTGCCGAAGACCACATCGAGGGCAAAAAGGAGGCGTTCGCGAGCAGAATAAAAAGACAAATGGGACACCCTACGGACTCGTAGACTTGCGTGTACGCGCAATTTAAGTCCACGAGACCGCAAGTCCACATAGGGCTGGGCGATATATTGTACGATTCTTATGCTCTCAGTTTCTCAATGACTTACGGTTAAATGCTGCCACATCCGAAAGCCAGAGGGCGCTCTTGCGCAGAAACTCCGAATATGGGAAACAGAAGAAGAACAATTAGTTCCAGGAAATGCCTGTGGTCATATTCTATCGCTGTTCTTCAAACCTTTTCAGGTATTTTCATGATAATAAAGTTGATTTATAGTGATGATGTTTGACGAGTGTTGCTTTTTCAAATGTACGTTATAAACGACTCAATGTCGTAGTGATTTTAGATCGATTCGATTTCAGAATCAATTTAGACATGCATAATTAGCGTGAATCGCGATATATATCGCCCAGCCCTGCGCCATTTGGGACAGGGCCTAGCTTGTTTCGAGCAGTCACTTATTTATGGACAAAAAAGCAGTATCAAAAGAAGAGAAAGAAAAAAAAGGTTTGAAAAACATTGAAATGTTTGCAAATAGAAACACTTTAAACATTTTTCTTATTTGATAAGTATTGTATTGAATTTAGGTATTGTAGGATTTCCGCCTTTAAAATTAGAAATAGTGGTTTGTCTTCTCGAAATTTACATTTATGGATACTAAATTTGGCTAGAAAAAGTAACATATTAATTCAATAATACTCGTTGTGAAAAGACTGAAGACAACGGACCCCATCATTCCACTCTCCTTCACAGCGTCATCAAGCTACGGCATTGTTGTTGTTTTGATCGTGCGCCCTCTAGCGGCGGTTTTTACAAACTGTAGCTTTAAAATCAGTCTGCTCCATTTACATTGCAATAACATCACATGCATTTCCCACAGTGATTTGCAATTCATTACTGAAATCAACATTTAAATGCCGGTTTTCCCCAGTAACGGACTCCTCCGCCGGTAGGTTAGACACTCCTACATCAGAACCCGTGTTTTCAAGCAATACATCTTTAGCTATGTTTACCACGAGCCCATGTAAGCTATCACCAGTTTTGCCTTTCGCCACTCGCGACCCTGGTACATCAGGAGCAGAGTTTGATGGTCCTGCTTTATCGGGCTCAACATTTACTACAACATCACTTCTGACAGCAGAGGTGTAAAGAGTACCTGAAAACCGTACTTAGAGCAACAACGAGCCGTTTTTTGACATTAAAATAATCTCTCTAAAATTATTTTAGTGGTAGGACAACTCTTAACTGGACGACTTTTACTGCCGCTGCTACCTAAGCAGCCCTCTATCGGCTGAAATCACACTTGTAACTTTAGTGTGCGGGTAGGTTCACAAGCCCCGCCCATCACCTGCTTTACGGCATACGTCACGTTTTACTCATAGCCTGGATGAAGTTTGCCAACATCTAACAATAAGACGAAACGATCTAGTTCAACGCAAGTCTCCAAACCATCACCATGGCAGAGCCAGCAAATAAAACAAAGAGGAAAAGAGAGAGAGTGATCGGACATGAGCCCGAACACGAATCAATATCTGACGGACTTACACTCGGTGACGCGAGCTGCCAGAGGCCACGGGTTGCAAAACGGACGGAGACCTAACGTTAGCCTTCCTGCTACTGGATTTGAAAGTCTTATATGTACATTTTTTCTTACTGTCCTGTACTTTTGAGCGTATTAGTTATTAGGCTGTGCTCAGGTTGTTTATTGGCGCACTAACGTTAGCAAGTTAGCTAACGTTACGTTAGCAAGTTAGCTGCTATGTAGCTAGCACGCTATGCACTAACGGCTAACAACCAGCTGCTACCTCAGAATCTAGTTTGAGCTGCTACCTCAGAATCTAGTTTGAGCTATTAGTATAGTATAGCCCAGTAGTATTCCCCGCGGGAGCCAAAAGAGTGCTTTAGTACATGCACAGTTTATGAAGTGACATGATTTTCTGCTTAGTCAACAAATTCACATATATTGCGCTGCCCATGTGGAAGCTTATACAGCGACAGTATTTACGACATTGATAACAGACAATTGCGCTTATCAACCACATGGGGGAACCATACACCAAAACGTCTCGTTGTTGCTTTAAGTAAAAGTACAGATACCTTGCAGCGAAAATTACTCCATTACAAGTTACAAGTCACCAATTCTAAAATGACTTGAGTAAAAGTCTTAGAGTATCTGATTTTAACAGTACTTGAGTATTTTACTCATACTGAATGTAGGCTCAAAGAAGCACTAGTCCTCAACACTTAAGAGACATTTCAGTGAAAAACAAGAAACAGTTGATTCGTGAGGAGAGCAATCGCATTTATTTTCTTAAATCATAATAAGACTGAACTGAAAAATCATGGTCGACACCATAACCTACGTCTATTACAAACACCCAAGTCTCAATCAAGCTCAAGTGCTTATAAGTAAACCAAACTCCCTTAAAAAGGTCTCTTCAATATAACGGATAAATAAAATAATGTTAAGTAAAATTAAAAAGTCAAAGCCTTTTTGCACTAGACATCCTGGTTTTTGCCTCATCGCCAGCTCATGTCCTCATTTCACATATAAACCACCAGCGATTGACATCTACCTGTTTTAGTAAGTTAGAGCAAAATCTACAAGATTATAGTACCTTCAATGGCCTGTAAATGGCCATATTAATTCTTCTGTAGCAAAAATAAACTGCTGCAAAAAAAGATAGGTGCCATGCAAAATATAATGTGTAGTTGCATTAGTCATTACAAATGTAGTGGAGTAAAGAGTACATATACTTGTTCAAAAATGTAGTCAAGTAGAGAGTAAAAGTTGCTAATATCTTTAATATTCACTACAACTACAAAGTAGCCAAAAAGACACTTAAGTAAAGTAACTAATTACATTTACTCCAATACTTTACACCACTGTCTGACAGTAATTTCTTCGCGACCATCTGACGAGTTATTCGAGATAACAACATTGCCGCCGTCATGCTGTCCACAGTTAAAACACTTCAATCTGTCAGTTGTTGCATAAATGATGTAATCATAATCATCAATGCGAAAGTGGCAAAGACACGTCAACATCAGCATCATCCTTCAAAACCATGTAAACGAAACAACATATTTCAACAAAGGCGACCCACCACCGATGGGAATTTTCTTAATGGCTGAGACTGGTTTGCCATAACGCGACAAAGCATTGACTAAAGTTTCGTCACTAAGAAACGGCGGTACATTAGCTAGTGTGCTTTCTTTGATGGTGTAGCATTTGTCTACACTAGCCGCGGACGCTACTTTCACCCCATAACGCCGGGTTAGTGAGCTCAAACTTTGCACACTTGGGGCCGTCATGCCTGCTGGACAAAACCAGTTAGCAAGCGGCCCACAAAACAAATGCAATGATATCCCAAAAAATAGGAGAAAAAATCTAGAAAAAAGATGAACTCAGGACAGGAATTCACCCGCACTCACACCACCCTGTCCACACTCGCCCTCGACAATCACACCGGAAGTGAGAGCGAGACCTATAGGTAATCAACTTCCCCAACAGGAAAAATAAATCACAGATCTCTCAGTTATTTCTCTTAGAATGATATCAAACAGAGAGCAAATTTACAATACAATATAATACAACTTTATTATCAACCCAGGTTGAAATTTGTCTTTGACCACACCAGTAACACACTTTCATACACAACATAGTCAACATAACACAAAATAAAACACACATAAAGAAGTAGATTTAAACTCATCTGCATCTCATACAACGGCATGAAATCACAAATCTTGATCATAAATCGTATAACCAAATAAACGTAGGCTGTCATAATTCTAATCTGACAAATGAAGTTATTTTTATCACTCGTGCCTGTTGATTTCAGAGACAATAACCTTTTACCTGCTATTATTATCTTGGCAAGTCATATTGATTATATAATAGATACAGTCATTGAATACTATAAACTTTAACACTTTTAATTTTCACATGAACAACAAATTCAAGGTTTGAACAAAATGTCAAAGGTAATGGTTAAGTTCGGCGTGTAGGCTAATTGTAAGTAGAGAGAAGTGATTTCTTACCTGTGTCCACATGAGTCTCTCACCGAGTCATCTGTGGTGTTTCAGTCATGTCACAGGGGCTCTTGTATCGGTTCACACTGAGTCCACACCTCCTGTACTATCTGACCCTTTATTAGACTGATAAGACTACGACCTCACAGCCTTGGACGCAGGTGTGCCCTTAAGTCCAAACAGAGATTTGGGATGGTAACAGAAAAAAATAGTGGATGAGTTGCAGATGCGGTGCACTTCCTAATATCAGTCACAAATCACTGATTCAACAACAGAAGGGTTATTGGGATTGATAACATGCTATACAATACAGTTATAAATTGAGTTGAATGACCGTTCGGTCGTTGGTTCATTAAGACGAGCACATGAATATTGGGTGTAAGATAAAAAGCTTTGAGGTAACGTTAAGTGTTCCAACACAAACTACATGCAAACAACATGCATCAGGTTTTGTTGGGTTAGTGTGCTAACCTCATTTGAATTAGTTAATACTGACATTCAGACAGACAGATCTTAACGGTTTCCTTAAGAAAAGAAGCAAGTACTGCTGTGTTAATACTTGAAAAACTGTCCCAATCTAAGTCAGTGTGCAAGGAGCCATTTTTTTGCATGTGACAAGAACACCATAAAACAGGAAATGACATCACCGAGAGGCCCCCTGTATAGCATGTGTCAAGGTCAAGTTGCTTTTTTCTCTTCACGTTTTGACTTGACATGCAAAGCTTTCTTCACCCTTTCAAATGTAACAATTGTCAGAAAATTTGATTACTTATTTGATTACATTCAGGATGAGTAAAAATATTTTACCTTTAAAATGTGGGTCATTTTATTCTTAATTTTTTAGTTTTTTTATTGAAAATAGTTTTGCATTTAATGTATAAAACCAACAAAAATATTGCACTTTTCTTCAGGTGTCTCCTTTTCCCAACAAGCCAATGAAGTTAGTAGTCATTTTCACGTGCTTTGGCCTTTTCTCTGCCCCCGTATTGAATTGGATACCAGAATTGTCAAAATATGCTGTTTTAAAAAAAGTCTGAATCAGGGTCCAATGTAGGGTCACATAACAGTCATGGTTACTCCACCTGCGTCTGACTTTCTCTTATGTACTACTATGCACTTTCCGTTTGAATTAATAATATATCATGTGAGATCATAAATGATGAGGTCTAATAGCCTAATGGTCATTGAACCATTTCAGTGACATCTTTATCTTAATTAAAACCACATTGCCTATTGAAATTCACAATCCCTTACAATCAACTGGTTTAAATAAAAAATGCATGATAAAGTCAGCCGTTATTAAACCAAAACATTTTGAAGATGTTTTAAAATAAAAAATCTGATTACTATTGTCACCCTACCAAAAATTGTATTTCTATGCTCAACAAATGACACGTAACGCCATAAGAATCCATACAGCAGCGTCATGACACTGACACCTTGTGGCCAAACAATGAATAACAGCATTTTATGCCACCAAAGACTAGATTTGAACAAGACGACACAGTGATTTCACTATAAATGGTGGGCTTCGTACAGTGTTAACCGGCAGGGTAAAGTATTTTTAGGGCAATTTCAGCTTAAGAAAGATCATTTACAGTACAATTGATGTCAGGTCTATTGATTTATTGTGATCTTAGCCAGCAGAGATCTGTTTCCGCCCCATTCAAGTAGTTTGGTGGAAGCCGATGTACTTGCATGTCTGAAAAGCTGCTGCCGAGGGCGGAGACCTTTCTTAAAGGGGCTTGATGTCAGATTCACACGGGTGAAAAAGATAAAGTGACAGGTTTATATACTTGAAGCCAGATTGATTAAATTAAATCTAGTCGGAAAAACAAAGTTCATTTCCGTGAAAGTCGTAGTTTGTTGAATTTCCTGTCAGAACAAGAAATTAAAAAACAAATGCCTCAGAAAAACGCAGATGCGATTCTGTTTTTCTATATATAATATTACATTTTCATAACGCAAGTCAATATTTTGTGAAATAAAAAGTCTCTATAGGCTACTGCAGAAAAACACTAAGCAATAAACAATACGCGAAACAACTACAGAAAATGTGTTTTAATTGGTGTGACATGAGATAACGTTATATATTAACGTTACTTATTAGCCTGCGTTATACTACATTGTATAAATACATATACGTTATCTCATGTCAACACTCATGTCACGCCAATTAAAACACATTTTCTGTACTTGTTTCGCTTATTGACTATTTAATCACAGTTTAAATGCTCATTTTTATCATTTAAATTGTCTTACCTGAAAGTGAGTGAAATATCAATGCGGGAATGAAAATATCGAGCGGAAATGGCGCAACGTCACCACGTTATCCAGGAGATGTTCGATCACCGATGAGCTGGATTCCTCTGGGACTGGATTCTGGAGTATTCTCTTGTGTTTGAATCGGTGATTAGCCATTTGGATGGATGATAACAGCCCCCCATCTGGCCTATATGTATCAGCTGATAACGCCCATTCAATCGAGTGATAACATTTCACAGGCAGGGACACAAACGTAACATTTCTGAGATGTGTAACGTTAAAAGTGGGCGGTGAGTTAAGTAACGTTAACTGTGCTGCGTTTAAGACCAATAATAAATCACTTCAGTTATTAATCAGTTTCATAAAGGTAGGTTTGTCTGCAATATCCTGTCATAAAATATAAGTGAGTTGCATCCTTCACTAACAGAAACGTTATTCACCACGGTTAAATATGGAATTGATTTAAAGCGTACACTCCTGTTCATACACTCAGATCCTCTTCATCTTTTTTAGTTAAACTACTGTATACGTCGTGACTCGTGTTTGTCTGAGCAGTATGGGGTCCAGGACTTTTATTCATGCTGCCCCTCATTTGAAGAACGCCCTTCCTCAGGACATCCCTAACAGCTTAAATCAGTAAACATTCCTAAATCTCGTCTTTAACTATTAAACAAGCTTATTTGAAAATTGTGTTTAGTTTTATACGTTTTATAATTCTTAACACTACAGTTTGCTAATTGCCTGCTTTTGTTACATTGATCAAGATTTGTAAGGTGACATGTCATGAAAGGAGCCTAAATAAAACGAATGATTATTATGATTTCTGCATATGTCTGTGCACTTGTGAGAGGTGTTTAAAAACTCAAGATCTCTTAAGAAAGCATACCTGAGTAGAAACGTTCAATGAGTGTTTGAGCTAAACCATCACTTTTACTCAAACTTTTTTTTAATTTAAATGTTTTTTAAGATTAACCTAACGCAACCATTTTCATTTGAATTGTCATTTTATAATATTTAATGTAATAAAGGACATTGTTAATTTTGTTTTAATTATTATTTGTTTAATCAAACCTCGCTACTAACTATCAGGGTTGGGGAGTAACTGATTACATGTAACGGGATAGTAACTATATGAAAAAAACACAATAATCAGATTACAGTTACAATAATCACAAAATTAGATTACTATCAAGATTACAATTGTTTCAAAACTAAAGTAATTGTCTTAAAATTTTTGTCTAAAATGTTTTTGTGCTGTGCAACTAATTTCTATATACAATTTCATGTTTTCTAATGCATAAACAGCAAAAAAAAAAGCTTAGCTTGTTATATCTACATACACATATACATACAAATATGACGTTTATAATGTATTGTGTTAATTGTCATTAATAATCATGATTACAATATCAAGGTCAATAATCAACAATAATGATTTCATTTTAATCTTGCAGCCCTCTCTAATAAGTTCCTGTTTTTATATCCATTATATCCATTTCATCGGACATTCTGCTTTGAGCCACATCAACACAATTCTGATTCTGCTTTGTTTCAGTGTAAATGAAAATACTTTTTTTCTGTTTTATTTACATATGTAACCATAAAGTAATCAAAAGCAATCCGACTATATTACTTTATATTGTGATATTTGGATTATGTTACTAAAAAGTTATTTGTAACTGTACCGAAATACAACTGTAATCCTCCGAACCCTGTTTTTCATAGATCTCTCTGCAGGAATAACACAAAGCAGTTTACATAGCAGCAGTTAAAGGGATACTGCACCCAAAAATGAAAATTCTGTCATCATAAAAATGTTAGCAACCGACATTTCTGTGAAATCAATGACTACCATAGCAGGGGAAATTATTGTATCATCTTTGACTACCATTTTCACTTTTACTTCTATGGAATTTATACATATGTGGAACAACTTGGGAGGGGGAGTAATTCATGACAGAATTAGCATTTTTGAGTGGAGTGTCCCGCCAGGGGGCGCAATAAAGTGAAGAAAATTCTCAGACCTGGCAAACTGTGATTAAGGGAACATAAATATCATTAAAACAACTGTATTTACAACAACCACATAATCCAATGAATCTTCTTGCTCCCCAATTATTGTGACTTGTGCCTATACGTTATTTATATTAATTACTTAATTTAGAAACAAAACAATATGGAGAAAACATGGGAGATGTTGACACAAGTTGTCAAAGATGAGTACTGCAGTGAGTGACTAGACCTGGACAAATGTTAGTTCAGATCCAACATCCAGTTTACAGTACATTGCAAAGTTTATGTAATAAAATGAAATCTGCTATAATTATATCCTGTTAAAAGCCAGTGTCCTGATCACATACCTATACATACCTTTTCCAAGATTTAACCATCTAAACATTCTTTAATAACATTCTTTAATACAAATAGTTTTTGTATTTGGAATAAATTCTTGCTACCCCAGGCCTGTATTTTTTATACTTTATTTCAAACATTATACATACATATAACATCAGGGAAAGAAGTCTTCACATGTCATAGACAGTGAACAATTACAATAAAAAGATAAATAAAACAATAAATAAAATCTTGGGTTTGCGTACATTAAAGTATATATACCTGTATACTTAAGATAAAAGAAAAGAACAAAGATAGATCAACGTCGAATTTGTAAATAAACCATCATAATGTTTCAAAAATGTTTTGCCTTTTTTGTTATCCCCAGGCCTGTATTTACAAGTTAACGGTCATTGTTTTTACATCTCGTTTGACCTCCAGCGCCCCCTGCTGGAATAACACAGAACAATCGTTACGTAATAGCAGCTCCTTCATCTCAGTTCACTCGATGCTGTGTAAGTCAGATGAACGCGCGCGACGAGGAATTGATACATTCCTAACATACAGGAAACAACTTTACTCTCTAAAAACACACCGGTATCATAAAGTTAACAGGTGCGTGTCTTGATAAAACAGTAACGTTAGGCAATGTTGGATTGTTTTGTAGATGTTTTGTCTTCAGGAAGTTGCAAACTTACGGTGTTTATACAGCTGTCTGCCTAATCTTTTTTATGCCTAATGCTGTTTTAATGATGCAACGAAGCCTTTAAATTTTAATTCATTCTTTAAGTATATGCGGTAGGCTAATATACGATAATATATTCGCCTTTCGTGTTTCACAATCATACGGTTAAAAGTAAGGGATAACCTATTGTGCAATGTGATTTCCCTAAAAAGATACTTTAGTTAAACTCTAACTTTAAGTAAATAGAAGTTTTATCTTTATATATTTAAACATGTTTTATTTTAGCGTTAGTGTTTAATAGTGACACTTTCACAAATGTTTGATGTTTGTTGTAGTTAATAATTCACAGCTTTAAATCATAAACTCTTATCAGTGAAGCTTTGACCTCCCGTCTATTTCGTTGACTCTGTAATTTGCATTGATTTGAATGAATGTGGATCCACTTTTCTTATTATAACATTTATTTTTTCATTTTCTTTGCAGTCATGATTCTGTACGCTTTTGGCCTCGTACTCTTGTTCTATGTGTTTCGGTGGTTCCGAGAATTGAAAAGAGTCCCAAACAAATGTGAGAAGTTTGTGTACATCACCGGCTGTGATTCTGGCTTTGGGAATCTCTTGGCCAGACATCTGGATAAGAAGGGTTTCCGTGTCGTCGCCGGCTGTTACACAGAGAAGGGAGAAGATGAGTTGAAGAAGATCTGCACTGACAAACTCACAACATTGCATTTGGATGTTAGTGATCATGACAATATCAGCAAAGCTGCAGACACCATCAAAACCCTGGTGGGTCAGAGAGGTGGGACCTGTAAATCTCTCACATGTACATGAGCGTGTAGTACAACAGAAGATGATTTCATGTGTTTGTGTGTTGATTGACAGGTCTGTGGGCTGTGGTAAACAACGCTGGTGTCTCTGTCCCGACGGCTCCTAATGACTGGCTGCTTATTGAGGACTTTAAACACATGTTAGATGTCAATCTGTATGGAGTTATTGACGTCACTCTCAGTGTTTTACCTCTCATTAAAAGAGCCAAAGGAAGAGTGGTGAATGTGGCCAGTATATTTGGACGGATTAGTCCCATTGGAGGAGCGTACTGTGTATCTAAGTATGGAGTTGAAGCATTCAATGACAGTCTGAGGTGAGACATTCAGTCCTGTTACCACAGACAGGAATTGAAATGTTGGACTGCTTTGAATTTTATTTTCAGGGGTCCAAGCTGTTCAAATGTTGTGCATTTGGCACTAGGGGGCGCAATAACACGAAGAAATAAAGTTTTCTTAATTCATCTTCTTGGACCCCAAATATTGTTACTTATGGCTCATTCAGTTATATTCTACGTCTGACAGGAGAAGCATGGCACCATTCGGAGTGAAGGTTTTATGTATTGAACCTGGATTCTTCAAAACAAGCGTCACTGACTCCAGTGCCCTGCAAAGGAATTTTGAGAAAATGTGGGAGAGGTTGCCACAGGACGTCAAAGATGAGTACGGCAGTGACTACATGGACAGACGTGAGTTTAAATCCAACCACCAGTTTTTATGACAGCGCTTATGTATTAAAATGAATTGTGTGATAATTGTATTTGGTGAAAGATGCTTTACCAACTGTTCGCAGTGAGACTTGCGATGAGGGAAAAGTTTGAGAAGATGGCAGATCCAGATCTGATGAAGGTTGTGAAGTGTATGGAACACGCTGTGGCTGCTGTTCATCCCCGGACAAGATATTCTCCAGGCTGGGATGCAAAGTTCTTCTGGCTGCCTCTGTCCTACATGCCAACCTTCATCTCTGATGCTTTCTTTTTAAGAAATGCTGTTAAACCAAAAGTTTCAGTCCTGTAGATACACGTTTACCATTTAACACTGTTAACAAATATAAAGACCAATAAAACTGTTCACACACAAATATTGCATAGGAACGCTAATCTTAACCGTTTCCTTAATTTAAGTTAAGATATGTTTTGTCCTGAAATATCATGTTGATGTTACATACACAACCAGTAGTCCAATTACCCCTCAATATTATATGTCTAGGGTATATTAACTGTATTAGAACGAGATTTCATTACGTTACTTGGTAGTGACCATTTTATCTGTATTATTTTTGTCAATCTAACTTAGCTGTCTTTAAACAGTTTTAGAGCAGGGGGGTGCAGACCATAAACATCGAATTCTCAACCCAATCCATTTGAGAGAATGAGTTCTGAGACGTTTTAATTCATATTGACAATACTGAGTGAATTTCCTTATCATTTACAGGGGTAACATAAAGCTTATATCATAAACAGATGGGAATATAAAAATGTATAAATTTTTATTTTACTGTAGTTGCCGAACTGTGGTACTTTACCTGCATGACTGAGTTTCAGAGGATTCTGGCGAACGGGATTCTCCTCAGCAGTGTCCGCGCGTGCGCTCTATTGCTATGAATTGTGCGTTCCTATTGGTTTGTAGGCGTTTGGGTAGCAACGGTGTAGCAAATGGACGGGCCCGGCTGTCATAGTCCAGCCCACTATTATAAATGACCATCGGAGTTTTTATAGGAATATTTCGTTTATTAAAGTGTTGTTGTTTTTATCATTTTTATATAGCTAAAGGCGTTATTATAACCTCTTAAACATTACATAAATAACAATACTCCATGAATTGTATTGACATCTGCGTTATACGTCATCAGACGTGTCAGTTCACCCATCCAGTCGTATTTTTGCAGTTCTTTAGTGTTAAAATGTTTCTCCTGTTGTTACCATGAATATTACAAATCTGTTTATATATATTTACTCAAATTTAATATTTTATTCAAGTATTTTTTGGAAAATCCTAAACTTTCATTCCAGTTATAAAGATGATAGACTACCATTTATTTTTTTCTGTAACAAACACAATGACAGACATCATTATTAACCAAACATTTTATTCATGAAATCCACAATTATTATCAAAAACACCTTCAAAAATCGTAATTGCATAAATGTATAACAGTAAACATGTACACGTCTAACAACAGTTGTTCCAGAGAACTAACAATGATCAGGAATCTCATGTGGCTAATTCATTACGGTTTGCAAATATCTGTTGAAATACAAGAATTTATCATTGTAAAACTAGCACATTAAAAATATATACAAAATCATGTTTGAAAATTATCATTAAATTTAAATTACTACATCATAGTGACCTGAGAACCTAATACACTTGCTTAACTCCCTACAATTCTAAATTCCAATCCAAAGATTCATATCCTCATAAAACCCCCAGACACAGACCAACTTAATTTATGATGTTTACACAACCTAATAAATGCTTATTCAAGTCACAAATTGTATATCAATTTAAATAAAAACAAAAATATACAATCAATTCCCAGTGAAGGTTGCAAAACATTTTTCTACATGTTACAATCGTCACATGTAGAGCAGTGCACAGATTCTTAGAATATACTGTGAAAAATAAAAAATGTGAATGAATAAATGGATTGTGTTTGATGAGGATGAATGCACATAATGATGACAACAAAGAGGAACATTCATTATCATACCTGTGTATCTGTTCAGCAGCTACAGGACTCAGATTTTTAAAGACTGATAAAACAAACCAAAGCTTTTTAACTTCATTTCTTTAGATTGTGAACTTGCCAAAAGCCGGATACACAATTCTGATATTACAGCAAATCATTAAAAGGTGTGTAAGTTTGATCGTCTCCATCATTGCAGAACGTCAAAGTTCATTTATGAAGGTTCAGTGTAGAATGTCTGAGGTGAGATCTTCATCCATGTTAACCAGCTGAAATGAGAAATAAGGAAAACATCTTCAAATTAACTTTTCGACTCATGAAAGTAGGTCTGTAAAGATATATCGTAGCATGACATTATATCGGTATACATTTTTAAAACTATATGACGCCTGTTTATTCCTATTTGTTGAGCTGACAACCCATGACCCATGTTGTTGTTGTTTTTTGTGCTTGTACTGCTTTAAAAAACTCTCTCTTGGGGCTAATTCTTTCCTGTTCATTTTGAAGTGCAGACCTATTTATTTTGTATTCATTTACAGAAGATTCAGTTAAGCCTTGAATGTTGTTAATGCTATGACAAAAATGTTAAAGTCCCAGTGAAATAAAAAATGACAATTCATATTTTTTCATGAAATATTGCATAGTAAATCGTTTATCAATGTGGGTCATTTTCTTTTTAAAATTCATGTACCCTCATAATCTTCAGTTAAAGTCTGAAAATGCACATCCGCCCTGAAATGGCTATCCATCTCAAATGACATAAATTAGACGGCTTGGGCGGAGCATCCATTAACTCCTCCCCTTCAACTGTCAGTCTGCTGCCAGCTTCATTTCAAAATCAACACAACAGCTCTTTTTACACATCCAATCAATTCGCAGTGAAAAACGCAAGCCACGCTCTTTTCACTCGGAAATGTGTCAGAATACAGAAGTAAACACGATCGCAACTTCCGGTTCACGGGGACTTGAATAATGTTTCAGTAAATCTGTTATTTGAATATCAGTTTTATTTGATTAAATTTGATCAAAATATTGTGATACTATTGTGACCGTGAATCCAGTATAGTGTATTGTATCGTGTATCAGTACACCACTAATTGCAATAGCCTTTACTTTATATCATCACAAATATATTGTTAATATTTTATATGAGCCGCTCTGTAGGATATTATAGTGAAATGGTGTTGTGAATAATACTGTACCTTTGCTGGTGAGGACACACGTCTTCTTGCACTCGTCCTCTGTTTGGAAGCGGTTCTCGTTGCCTTCGCAGCCTCCGTACCAGAACTGAGCGCAAGAATTTGCCTGTTTGTCGTAGTACCAGCGGATGATGTATTCTCTACAGGAACCTTGACTTAAAATCAACAGACATCGAGGATCTAGAGGAGCTGACACTAACACTTTAGAGAGACAGAGAAGCTCATGTTAGTGAACTGGTTAGTGTGGATGTTTGATGTACTGTGTGTTTGTCTTACCTTTAGTGACAACAGGACGGGGTTTTATGTTCACATTCACTGAGGAAGTGGAACCGGAAGAAGATAGTGATACTGATGATGACGACGATGATGATGTAGATGAAGATGTACTTGTTCCTGGCTGTACAGGCTGGACGGTCTTATTGACAACAGCGATGGTTCCTCCACCTCGACTTTGGGTTTTTATGTCAAGGTCCTCCCCTTCATAGTCCTCTTCATCCACCTGAATAGTAACCACAACACAATATCAGAGAGCATCAAGCAAAATCAATCTATTCAATCTAATCCCTTCGTTTGGGTTCAAATGTTGAGGTCTTTTTATCTTTTTCCTTTTTGAAAAATGTCTGAAGACCAAAACCTGTGTTTTGAGAGGGCCGGGGCTGATGGGAAGCGGTACGCTGTTTCCCCGGCCTCTGGTGTGACTCTGGGTTCTGTCCACCGTGTCCTGGAATCTGCTTCCGTGGACGTTATTCCCGTGTACGGAAGCGTCCTCATGGGCGTTGTTATAACCGAATCCGTTGTGTCCGTTCACACCGTTGGTGATGCGGTTGTAGATGAGGGCTCCGTTCTCATCCTCACAGAACTGACTGACCAGTTTAGATTCCAGAGCTTTACAGACCAAACACAGACGTTCATTTACGATACGAAAGACAAGGTCAAGCTATGTTTCTCATCATAATCTCCTGATTTGAAAAAGACATATCTATATATATAGCCCTAGATATGATACAGATGTATGAAGGCTTACTTGGCAGCGTGTTGAAGTCATCGATGAGAAACATGTGTTCATTGTCAGGGTCGGAGGCAATGAGGTTCAGCTCCCTCCGGAACTCGGCCTGCGTCGAGTCGGATATGTTAACAATACCCAGCGCATACATCTCGATGTTAGCCACGTGAGCCTCGCGCACGGCAATATCCAGCTTCACGGGTTCTCTCTTGTCCGTCTGCCCATCCGTAATGACGATGGCAACTTTCCTGACGCCGTTCCGGGTGCTGTAGAAGGCCTCCTGCGTGGCTTTCCGGATGGCGGTGCCGGTGTACGTGCCCTCTCCCATGTACGGCATGTTCCTGATGGCCTTCTTGACATCCTGCTTGGTCATGTATCTGGCCAGGTTGAACTCCAGATGAACGTCCAAGCTGTACAGAACCAAACCGATTCTGGTGGCGTTACGGCCCACCGTGACTCGGTCCACGAGAGCGGTGACGAAATCCTTGATGATCTCGAAGTTTTCAGGGCCTACGCTCTCTGAGCTGTCAATCACAAACACCAGCTCCATCGGCCTCTCCTTGCACTTGATGCCACATCCTAGAAACATACACAATAAACAAATCAATCTTCATAAATGTAATGATGTATCTGCACATCCCATAATGTTCTTTCAGCCATAGATATGTAGATGTCACATTTGACCACGGTGTTTAAAGCCTGAGACTTACCACAAATCTCTTTGATCAGTTTGATTATATCTCCTCTCTGAAAAATGAATTTTGCTGGTTAACATCTATAATGTGTGTACTGTATATAATGTGTTGAATTTGTGTTTGGAGAAATGTTTGAACTCACAGTGAGACCCGCATCACCCTTAATTCCTGGTCTTCCCTAAAAAAACAGAATGTGAATTAGAATGGAAAACACTTTCTGCTCTTTTACAAAAAATGGTTTATAGGGATTAAGTTGACTCACAGATAATCCGGTGGTCCCAGGGTCTCCCATGTCACCTTTTATACCTTTTATTCCTCTCTCGCCTTGCAAACCACGATCCCCCTAAACAGGACACACACACACAGATAAAATAAACAGGTCGTATTGTTTTACTCTGAACTTTACAAATACTATGAACTGTCACATTTGACTCTTATGATCATTGATTTCTATTACAAATAAACAGACTGATTTTTACAGTATGTTTTCTTACAATAGTACATAATAAACCTTAAAAAAATCTAAAAATCTAAAAAGAACATTAAAATTCTTTATCAATCACAATGTCACTTTATATCTTATTTGACTTTCTCTCAATTTATGAATTTTGGCAGTGTTCAACTAGGCCCTAGTTAAAGTTAAACATATTGCTGCTCTCCTTCTGAAACCTTGTATCTCCATATTTCGCGATTTGTATTTTTTGTCATAAATCATTATTATTATTAGTCACCCTTTATGTTTGTCACTGGGTTTTGTAAATAGCTAACCAATAAAAAGTATTGAAAAGAGCTGGTGAACTTTGACCACATAGTATGCAATCATTGAAAAAGCTAAAAAAAAGTTCCATTTCCTGAAAAACGGCGAATTTGGAGATCCGAGGTTTCAGAAGGACCGCAACTACAGTATATGCAATGTTTATTTTGGGGATTCCTATAAAAGCTCAAGGTCAGATAGCTACGATTTTAAGACTTTTAAAACTTGAAAATGATATGTAGATCACATTAGACTCACTGTTGTATGTTATCTATTGTTCTTTGTTTACCAACCTGAAATATCAAACGCAGCCAAAACCGATCACATCTAATCTGCTGTGCTTTAAAATGTCCATCGTTCTCAATATTTTCTTGTTTGTTACTGTAAAGTGTTTTTGAAACTACATGAAGCTACATAGATAAAGGTGGCTTGACCTTGTACTCATAGTATGATGGCAGGCACAGGATGTGAACCAAACTCTCACCTTTGACCCCGCGAGTCCCTCTCCTGCTGGACCTCTCGGTCCTGTGACTCCTGGAGCCCCCTGATCACCCTGATGAGTTCAAAAAACGTATTCATATTCAATATTCACCAAATATTCACAATTATTTAGCAGTCAATATAACACGACTCGAACATTGTGACTATTGGGATGATTTAAAGCATATAATCCAGAAACATCTAAATCCATTTAATTTGGCAGTAGACAGTTGTGAACATACTTTAGGTCCCTGAATACCCTCCCCGGGGGGTCCGTGTGGCCCTGGAGGACCTTGTCTTCCCATGTTGCCCTGCAACAGCAGGACAGCAGAATTAATAAAGAAGCAGACAGCTTGTCTTTCTTGATCGCCATAGCAACAGAGACAGACTCCTCAGACACTCAGAAGCACTTCTCTTTTGTGAGAAGTGTGATGTAATGTACGGTTTCATCGGTCTGAGAGAGTTTACAGTCAGAGATTGTGTATCTTACTGGTGGTCCCTGCAATCCTTCACCGGGTGGGCCTGGCAAACCGGGTAAACCCCTGAATCCAACATCACCCTGAAGAGTAAAATGAACTTTAAATCTTCTAGATGTTCTCCTTAGAGTTTAAATAAGTTATCTGGTATAACCTAAAACATGTTCATTTCTTAAATACAACAGAGACGACAAGGTTCTGCCGACCTGACTACATTATCATAAATAGATGCTGTGCCAGTTCAAGAGGTCACGTTACCTTTGGTCCAGGAATACCGATGCCCTCGGGGCCGGGCTCACCTGGCGGGCCTGGGAAGCCAGGCAGACCCTGCGCGAGTATCAAATGAGAGTAAGTACGGTGTCTTGATGCAATAAAAAGGTATTTAAAGAAATGCAAAGGTCACTTACCACCGGACCAGGGAATCCTTCACCTTTAGGCCCGAACGGCCCGAGTGGTCCTGGATGACCTCGATCACCCTAACAGCGACAGGGTAGGAATTGAACATTTTTCAAATAATCGGTCACATTATTTAGTTCTGTTTCATTTAGCTCTATACAGGGATGTTGCAGGAAACCTTTATATATTCATATATTCTAGTATAATTTGATACTCTGAGAGCCCTCCTGCCTACCTTTGGACCAGGTAGGCCGTATCCCGTCTCTCCAATGTGTCCTGGAGGACCTGTGGGACCCACGTCACCCTGCGGGCACACACAGAGAGATGATGTCATAGCCCTCCTTCTCGCTTTTATTGCACAGATACACTATGATGAATGTGAACGCTCTGATTCATTGTGTTGGCAGCGGGCCCGTGACATGAGCTGTTGTTTTTGTTACCTTGGGTCCTGCAAGAGCTCGCCCGGGTAATCCTGGCATGCCTAACCTTCCTGGTGTCCCTGGCTCACCCTGAAAGCAACAGTATAACATGACGTCATCTGATTCACGTCTAATGCCGTGTTTGAAAGCGCACGCTTTTAATAGTATTTCTATTTCTAGCAGTGAGCGTCTGCAAAGGACGCTGGAGTCAAATATACATTTTTTTTGTTTTATTTTAACATCCTTTTTTATTTTCTAGGTTCATTTTCTTTTTAGACATTTTTAACTGTTTTTAAACAACATGCACGTTTCTGGTATTTTTTTTGCTCCAAATCAAACTCATCTCATGGTTGGTTTGGATCATGGCTTAGAACCAATAGAGAACAAGCGAGATGGCAGAGAAAAGTGGACGGCCACCGTTGTTCTCTGTTCTTTCGGATGCTCTCACCTTTGCTCCTGATGGGCCACTTATGCCAGGAGGACCTGGCAACCCTCGAATGCCACGCTGGCCCTGGTCTCCCTACAAAGATGACAGATCACAAAACAATACAGCTTTCGAACAAACACACACGTTTACTTTACATCTTTCCTGAAAGAAATACCACAGAACAAAAAAGCGACATTTAAAGGAAAACATTCACATATTCAGGGAAAACACGGATTTGAAAAGAGCATGAAATGGAGATTGTACCTTCTCTCCTTGAATACCGATTCCTGAAGCCCCCTCAGGTCCCCTCAAACCACTGGCACCAGCCTCACCCTGAAAACACAAGAATAAATGACTACCTAATGAGACCTCTTTTGGGTATCTAATGTTCACTTCACTGAAATGTTTGCTCATAGAAACGTCAGATTTCTTTGAAGAGAAACCTGTTCAAATTTCCAGACGTCATAATGTTGAGTTACCTTTTGTCCTGGAGCACCGTCCTCTCCGGGAAGCCCGGGTACTCCAGCCAGCCCAGAAGATCCAGGTTCACCCTGAGAAAATAATATCATTTTCATTAAATGTTCGTACCTTAACAATTCCCATATTCTTCTTCTAAGCAATCACAATTAGCTTCCAATTTTAAAAAGAAACTCGATGTGTGTTTAGCAAGAGCATCACCTTTGATCCAGATTCGCCTTGCCCTCTCTCTCCCGGAGCACCCATCTCTCCAGGCAAACCTTGATCTCCCTGAAGAACAACAGAGAAGAGTCAAAAGATTTCTTTCCACCTTTGACACAGCAAGATCACAACATTATAAGCGTGCCATTCATGACACGTGTTCTCTTTTCAAAATATGTCTCTTCACCAAAACCCACCTTAGGGCCTGGAAGACCTTCTCCTTGTAGTCCTCGTCCTCCTGGAGGTCCCCTCGGACCCTCAACGCCCTGATTGACAGAAATATTGCATATTACACATGCAAGCATTTAATCCGGAGATCAACAATAATGAATCAATGCTGAATGTGAATCACTGAATCTTAAGCGAGTTGCTTTTGCGTTTCACAGGAGAAGTCTCTCTAGACTCTTGTCTTTGTTTGAAATGTTTACAAGGTTTTTTTTTAAAGCTTTTATCAATATTATATTGTGGATTCTACTTTCAATTTTGAATACGTCATGTAAAGTTTGAGTTTGTTTGCTCCTTCTCAAAATAACTTTCAAGAAGGAATCAAAGAAATCAAACAGAAAGATGTTTTTGGCCACCTTTTCTCCCTGAATGCCAACCCCCGGGAGCCCGATTGGTCCTGGCAAACCTGGAGGTCCGAGCTCACCCTAAAAACACAACAAACACAGGATGGGTCACTTTCAGAATACAACCAAACACATTTCAAACATTTTTTAAAACACAGATTAATGGGAATAATTATGCACGATAAAATGACATAAACCCAGGGACGAACAAGTTCAGGTGTTTTTTTAGTACGAACAGGTGTTCTTCAACAATTCCCACAGTAATCTGACCGTGCCGCCCTCCCATCTGTTGTACCGCCCTCTCTCTTCCACTGGCCAATCATCATCCAGCATTCAAATGACACATTAGGGTCGCTTTACAAACGTCATTAACTCTTTTGTGTGTTATGGTGCGCTTGTGTGAATCTCATTCATGTGCTGATGTATTTACAACCCACCTTATCGCCTTTGATTCCAGGACCCGGCGATCCTCTCTGTCCCCTCGGACCCTCTAGACCCCGGTCTCCCTGTCAAACAAAAGAAAAGTCATCACACCCCCCCCGAGAGGCGTTCACTGGATTACATGTATTGTTCCTTCATCTACGGAAAACTTTCATTTGAGAAAATCAGTAACTTGTGTGGTGGGTTGCACCAACTGAGATCAAATTTGGACAAAACTGAAAGCAAATCAAGGCTTTCATGATGAACAAAACCAAGACAAGCACATGCATCAACATTTCAGGACTCATATATATATTTGATCTTACAAAGTCCAGATATGTTCGTGTATGTTTATACTTAAGATTACATTTAATAAGTCATTTGGGCTTTGATGTGTCGAGGAAACATTCAAATGTCTTTTGATCGGTGTTGTTCCACTCACAGATTTTCAAATGAGCACTAAATAGATCCCTTCAGAGATCCCTAATGAGGAATATTAAAGTCTTAACCGCATGTGTTTACTGTTCAGATCGCCTCTGGCTGTCGTTAACCTCCAGTGAGATGAAAGAGCAGAGAATGATGGAGAACATGGGTTTTATAGTGAGTGTTTTTGGGCCTTACCTTTGGACCAGGAAAGCCCTCTCCTTGCGGTCCTTTCTCTCCTTGAACACCCTGTGGCCCTTGAGGTCCCTGATTTAATGGACAAACGTGATGACAAACGTCATACAGCGTCATTCACGGGTCTGCTAAATCATGAACTTCTACTTTCATACTTACAGGCAGACCCGGCTCGCCAATGCCAGGTGGACCCGGTGGACCCAACCTACCCTGAAAGCCCATGTCGCCCTGGAGATGGATCAAAGCCGTGAGTCATTTGTGAGACAAGTACAGAAACGTGATTGTGTCAATCACTTCATTCAACTGAAAGAAGAGTGTTGTGTTGCATGAGCTGTCTGGTCAGATGTCTCGTTTCAAGTCTTGTTTTATTTGCAGGTATTTGGGAAAATGTCAGTAAGGAAGGACATGAATGAGTTGAACCTTTGGTCCGGGAAGTCCAACTCCAACATCACCCTGAATTCCAGGTGGACCCGCAGGGCCGCGCTCACCCTGTAATACAAACAAACAACATATTTCAATTGAGGAATTATCAACCTTCAACATCCTTTCAAAAAAACTTTCATGACACAAGTAGGTCAGTGCTAGCAGTCGCAAATCTGACGTCTCCAGACATTTATGATATCTCCTTGCAATTCAAGACGCAGGAATTTCTTTTTGTTCGTGTCATTTGCGTGTCTATACATGAAGAGAAAAAAATCACTCCGCTCAGCATTTTTCCATGGAAATCTTTTTTTTGCTGTTATTAGCTACTATGATGAACGCAGTTCATTCTTTAATCTTGTCTAATGCATATCACACACAAAACGGGCATGAACTTTTCAGATCCGGCAAGCTTTATTCTGATTGGCTGGTTGTACTTAAAGGAATACTTCACCCAAAAATGAAAATTCTGTCATCATTTACTCACCTTCGAGTTCCAAATCTGTATAAATGTCTTTGTTCTGATGAACACAGAGAAGATATTTGGAAGCATGCCCCCATTGACTCCCATAGTAGGAAAAAATACATTGGTAGTCAAAAGTGCCCCAGAACTGTTTGCTGTCCTACATTCTTCAAAATATCTTCTTTTGTGTTGAATAGAACAATAACATGATTAAGTAATTTTTCCTACTATGGGAGTCAATGGGGGGCGAGATCTGTTTGGTTATAAGCATTTTCCAAATATCTTTCCCTGTGTTCATCAGAACAAAGAAATTTATACAGATTTGGAACAACTCGAAGGTGAGTAAATGATGACAGAATTTTCATGTTTGGGTGAAGTGTCCCTTTAACTTTTTTTTCAGTCTTTGTGTTTAAAAACCCTACTAAAAGCTGGATTTGTGACTATTTTTGTGTCAGACAAGTAAACTAAAAAGCCAGGAGCAGTAATTTCGTATATTATTTCAGTATTTAAAAAAATTAAGTTCACATACATTTTTTGTCAAAAAAGAATCTGCACCGATTGGCTGCTGATGGTTGATTGTCACTCAGACGTCTCATTCATTTGGAGTAAAATAAACTGGCATGTGGACCAGACTCGCCGTGAGCCAGAAGTCTGGCAATACGTGTCCACAGCGACATTAACCGTGTGAGCATGTGTGTAAATCTGTAAAAACCGCTCTAAATGTTTCCTGTAGTTAAACAAAACATGGAAAAACTACAAACAGCAGGTCTCAGGGTGTATTAAAGGAGATCCAGAAACCTGTAAACCGCCCCTTTAACACAAAAGAGCCAAACTACAGCTGTAACTCAATAACCCCTTCTTTGTACTGCTCATATAATCTTGTTCTTTTTTGTGTGCAAGAGTGGAAATCAATTCAAAGAGTCTATTTTTCATGCCTCTAAAATGAACATGAATTCTCTTTAAAGAAAAACAAAATGTGCACAGTTTCCACCTAAAGTCTTTGGTGTGGGTTTTATGGGAAACAGTGAACATTTTCCAGGTGTGCATGTTAAACACGATGAGCTGAAATCTGTGAAGATAATGGTGTGTGATTACAAGCCACAGACCTTCTTGCCCTGTGGGCCCTCCGCTCCGATGTCACCCTGTGGTCCTGCTATACCCTGCGAGGAAAACATAACAGTAAAGGTTATGATCTTTGGGTAAGGCGATGAAGTTTTGTTTTGGTATAATACATCAATATATACATACCTGCAGACCCCTGGCCCCCTGAATGCCGACCGGACCCTCAGGACCCTATGAGACGGTACAGTAGATAAACTCATGAATCATCTGGATTACGTTTATTGTGAGCAGAATGACATCTGAAGGTTTACACACCCGGTCTCCTTTGATTCCTGGAGTACCACATTCTCCTTGTTCACCCTGCAGATACACAAGACTAAAACATCATCAGGATTCATCTCATATGAGTGTGCCGGTTAACACAAATGATAGATGAGGGAATACTACACCTGCTCTCCTTTGTAACCTGCTTTACCCTAAAAGCAAAAACCAGAACAAAGTAAAATGAGTTTCCTTTTTATATTGCAAACAGGTCATCTTTTTCTAATAGCTATTCAGGGCTTTTACATTATTTTAAAAAGGTTTTAAAAACTTCATTATTGCAGAGTGGGTTATTATTGTTAACAAAAACTATTAAAACATTTCTGTATATGCAATCAAATACAATATTTACTGAAATGTTATTTAATTTAAATAATTAATATAAATAAACAGAAATGTTGCAATGAATTGAAATAAGTTTATAATAAAATCACGTATTATTATTATTATTATATTAAACTAAAAATAAACTAAACTAGAAGTGAAACAAAAATAAATAAAACTTTATTTAAACAATTGATTTTGTTTTAACACCTTTGTATTAGGTTTTATGTTCAAACACAATTGCATTGTGTTAAAGGGACTAAAAACAGTAATGCTTTGGCTTAACTAAATGTTTACATTTTAAATTAACATGTTTCAATCAAGTAGATCAAAATAATATTTGATGCTTGTTCAATTTACTCAAATACGTGTCTGGTATGTTAATGTTTTTTTTTACCTTAAACTAACTTAATTAAATTATGGACAGTGGTTCCACATAATGGAAACAGGTTATCATTACTTAAATACTTTTAGTAGGATGAAAGTAATTGATTCAAGTTATTTGGAAATTATTTGGACATGGTTGTTTAAGTTTACTCAATTCAGTTAAATTCATCATAAATTAGTTTAAAGTATCAATTTTTTCAGTGAAACTATATCAGTATAAAAAAACAATAAATAACAATTAATTAGAATGAAAAATAAAACAAATAAAAATGAACTTATAATAATAATAAAAAATAAATAAAACGAACTAAAATTTAAGAAATTACGAAAACTACAAAAAAGATAAAAATGCACAAAGTGCATGTAAAAAAAATCATAAAACAGGAAATTACATCACAAACAGGACCCTTACAAACCCTCATAACTATGTGTCAAGTTCAGTAATATCACATTTGATGATCTATGTCATACTGTTGTTCCTATAATTAGGATTCATTCAAAGTTAAACATCACTACACCTATAATCCACTCACCTCTGTGCCTTCACGACCAGGTAATCCACTCAAACCAGCTTCTCCCTAACAAGTGCACACAACAGAAAGGGTTCCAGAAGATCAGACAGAAGGCTTGCATCATTGTTCTCCTGTCATGATGATCTACTCCAATATAAAACTTCAGTCTCCAGCATCATATTTTCATTTCATTTTTGCATGCACACAGACACGCAGAATGACTGTAATAAAGAAAAAGTTCTGACCTTTTGACCTTTAAGCCCGGAGGCTCCGTCCTCACCTGGACGACCCTTCTTACCCTGCAGCAAGAGGAAAATGAACAGCAGTGTCAATTCCATTCGGTGAAAGTGAATGACCTCACGGGTGTGCAGCGATTACGCTGAACTTTCACTGTCAAACCCGTAGATGATGGGTGTGTTTTGCAATGTTGTCTTACGTTGGGAGTAAATGTCAGCAGGAATACATTAAAGAAATCTAATGAAACACGCACTACTGGTCAGGGTGAACTCCCGGAAACGCTTTAATGGGTATATTAAACAGTTTCTCATCAACTTGCTTTTTTTTTAACGGGAACTGCAACTTGGTTTTGTGTTGGAAAACTTGTAAGAATGATAGTCTGGCTGATCAAAGCCACATTTAAAATGAGAAATTCACCTGCAGCTGCGACCGAAAGTTAATTTGGAGCCTGTTTTCAGGTGTTTGTGAGAAAACCGTGTCAGTCACAACATGCCATGACACATTCTACTACACGTCTCGCTTTTAACAGACGAATCACGAAGGAAACTTAATTTCAGGAACGTTATTTTGGTATATATTCCTCCGAGGTACCGCCGAGGGGTCCTGACAAAGCCCGTAATCATCCCGACTCTCACAAAGCAAAGCAGTTATTCAGAATGTCAGAATCTCCAAGCTGTTGACTTTCCTCGAAGGAATTCGTACCTCTTAGAGACAGAAAAGTGAGGAGAAAAATGTGCCCACGGGCTTGCGTGGATACACCGTCCCATTAAGAATGAAATTGAAGGTGAAAGTACTTACCGCAGGGCCGCTGGGTCCTCGCTCCCCCTTCACACAAGCACACTTTGGGGCTAGAAGACACTTTAAAGAGAATTAGGATCAACGCAAGAATCTTTATTATTTGTTTGGCGTGTAGCTAATCAATTAAAGTAGCTCAACTAGAGTCAAGCTACTCAAGAAGAAGCTATTCATCAGAAGTAGCTTAACATAAATGATTCAATATATCTATTCAAATATATTTCTATATTTTAGTCTGTGAAATGTAATCAGTTAGTCTTTGTACATGAAATACAATGAAAGAGAAATAACCTAGAAAGGAAATATTTTGTGAAAGACTTTGACACACACTCACCCCTTCATTTGCCAGTTGAGCCTGTGTAGAGATATCAGATCAATTATATTCTGTCCAAACTACAGTCGATATATTTAACCTGTTATTATACTTGTTGATATTTGGTAAATCTTTCCCTTCATATGCAGTTTGGGAAAACATCCAACACTAAACACGATGAAAGAAAACACTATAACTGAACGTGTCCAGTCTCGTTTTACATTGAAATTGTCAATGTGTTTCTGCTCACATGGAGCACAATGTCAGAAAAAAATGTTTTAAATAACATATTTCTGCACATTCAGTATCAAGCCAGATGACTTATACCAAGAAAACAAAAGCAGACGGTTTATTCTTAGAGTAAAATGAAGGACAGGATGACCAGTAATAGAGAATCCAAAACATCAAAATAACTGCTGAAAAGTATTTTGGTAGTTGGCTAAAAATGTAACCATTAACTTTAAGGTTTAAACCTTGCTGTAAAACAGCCAAAAACGGTGTCCTGGTCTACACAGATGGACTTTCAGTTTGGCCAATTTACACAAAACCTGCTTCCAAGGGTTATTCGAACCTTTTGGTTCCATAAAGAACCTTTAACATCTCAAGAACCTTTCTGTTTCACAAAAGGTTCTTTGTGGTGAAAAAGGTTCTTTAGAATCTAAAAAAGTAAGAAAGAGTTGAAGAACCTTTTAAGCACCTTTGTTTTTAAGAGTGTAGCTAGTCTGGGGTGTGTTTCCCGAACAACGACCGAACTCGCTGGTTAACCACCATAGTACGTTGGGGAAATTGACAATGTAGTTACGACTGTTTCTTGAAACTGTAGTAACTCTGGCGGAGATCAAATGTTTGGACCAAGTTGGTTCAGCAATCTAGTTGATGACGCCACAGATGGTGGAGTAATGACGTCTACAAATAAATAGGACCAGATCGAATGAATGTCAAATTCTTGCCGTAAATAACACACATTGCATTTAAGGACTGCTTTTGTTATCCTATTTTTGTTATCTGTTGTTTTATTTCACAATATTTCATTCATTTATAAGTGTCCTCCTACGTCACCCCGCCCAGGGATTCCCCAGGGTCCTAGAGCCTGCCCAAGTGCACTTTTCAAAAAACCACGCTTCTATTTTCTTGACAAACTAAACGATGTAAAATTGAATGTGTATATATTTAGAATGATGGATATGGAATGCGCTGCATGTCGCTTGCTTACTTTGATCAAAAGCTTGATGCATGCAAGCTTTTGTCATAGTACATGTCATAGTAACAAGGAACGATGCTTCATACCACAGCTCTAGACCTGTAGTTCCAACCACACAATTTTGAGATGCTGCTTGCGATTGATCGTTGGAACGATGGTTTTGGGAAACACTTGAATCGTTGAACTATGGAACGACGGAACTTGCGACCATAGTTGGCTAACGGTGCTTTTGGGAAACGCACCCTGGTTGATGTCCAAACATGGTCAGCTGACCAGTGCCAAAAGACAAAATAAACCAAAATAAAAAAACTTATTTATTTATATAGACTAAATGTCCTGTAATTAGTTTAAAAGTGCAAATGTGTCATGTAACGCTTCAACTAATATCACCGTGTCTTTAGGGAGGTTTCCGCTCATGTTTGCAACGCCTGCGAGCATCTATTTCAGTTTTTACTCTTAAAAAGATGAAGAAACTCCATAAAGAACCTTTAACATCCGAAGAACCTTTCTGTTTCACAAAATACTTGGTGGCGAAAAAGGTTCTTCCGATTATAAAAAGGTAAGAAAGAGATGGCTCTTTAAAGACGCTTTGACTGAATGGTTCTTTGTGGATCAAAAAATGGTTCTTCTCCACTCAAAACACTTCTCTCTCATAAAAAATTTCAATCAACTTGATAAAAATGTCAATATCTATCTTTGTTAATATACACGCTTAAAAATAAAGGTGCTTGAAAGGTTGTTCACAGCGATGCCATAGAAGAACCATTTTTGGTTCCACAAAGAACCGTTCAGTCAAAGCTTCTTTAAAGAACCGTCTCTTTCTTACCTTTTCATTTCAGGAAGAACCTTTTTTGCCACAAAAACCCTTCGGTGAAAGAGAAATGTTCTTCGGATGTTAAGGGTTCTTTATAGAACCATTTATACAGATTCTGTGGCCATCTTTAAGAATCGGCTGAAAGCACATCTCTTCCATCAACACCTGACCGATTAGTACAGACTTCTCTTTCTTTTCTACTCTTTCTATCCAAATTTTTTTCATTTTTTTATTAAAGATTCATTATACCACATCAAAGTTAATTTCTGCTTAAAAACAGCTCCAGATTCATATGAATTTGTACGATATCTAATGTACATTTTCATACGATCTGCTTTCTTCCCACTGACAATTGTGTTTTAGGGGTGGAGCTTCACATTGTAGGAATTTACACAGTATACAAAATCACCACTTTTTTCTCTGAGATCAGGTCGGTGTGGACACACAAATGACTTGTTTCAAACGTGTCGCATCACGCCTGGTTAGGCATGTTTAGAGATTACGTGTCTTTCGACATGTGAATGACTGACAGCATCATACTCACAATCTGAGTGATGACTTTCTCCATGACGGTCGTGTCCTGCAGATTATAAAGGAATTTGGAGGCGGGTGTGCTGGCCAGCAGTCTCAGGTTGGCAACGTTTCCCAGCTCGTTGGCTGTGTGGGTGATGCCGACGGTGAAGACCTTCACACCCTGGTTCTTTGCATCGGCCATCGCCGAGAAGATATCAGGATTCCTGGGATGGAAGGAGCCGTCCGTCAGCAGCAGGGCGATCTTAATGCTGTCTGGACTTGATTCTTCTACAAATATCTTGGTCATGTTAGTGATGGCGTAGGTGGTGTAGGTCCCATGGCCGATGTATGCCATGGGCGCGATGCTGTTCTTGAAGTTCTCCAAGCCTCTCCATTGTCTGAAGGTCTGCTCGATGATGACGTGACTGCTGTACTGAAGCAGAGCCGCTCTCCAGCTCAGTTTACGAGCCGTGTCCAAGCGGATGCTCTGTAGACCTTCTATAATGTCCATCGCAAACTGTTTCTCCAGCTGGTGGTTGTCTTTGGCCGTCTCAGAGCTGTCCAGCAGGAAGGCCAACTCCAAACTGCAGTCCTCATCCAAGATGGCTGACGTTAAAGAAACAGAGAAGATAAGGGCGTGTTAAATACTTCATTACAGGTTTCTTTTCTATGTTGACATACAGCATTTCAGATTAAAACTGCACCAATACCTCTCAAAAAATGGCCAAATGCCATAAATTGGTCACAGCAATACCCAGAGGAAAATGTTATTGCTCAGTTGTTGCTCTTTCATAGCTCAGAAGAGTTATCTGATCTGTTTTATTAAGTATCACTTGAGTCTCAGATGAGAAACAAAAGAGAATCAAACGAGAGTGTAATTATTAAAACACATGAAGAGTCTGGAGGTGTAAATGAATGTAGATTGTAGAGGTCAAATAATGTGGATTTGAGGAAATGTGATGAGATATGTTTGAGATCATATTGAGATCTTCAATAATGCTGACTTTTGATTGCAGACTTGACAAATCTGAGCTCAGTTTGACACATTGTTGACATCTCTTCTCAAACTCTCATGACAGACACACTTGTGAGCTTTCTGACTCTTTTTCTCAGGATACGCGGATAAGACTTAATTGAGAAATAACTGCAGTGTAAAAAAATGTAATTTTACAGACACTTTTCTGTTATTTTTTACAGATTTTCCACGTAAAATGTAAATTTGACTGTTTTTTTGATAGACTTTAATGTATTTTTGAAATACGGTCAAAAAACATATCATTACAGAAAAAGAACGCAAATTTACAAGAAAAATGGAAAACATGTAATTTTACAGGGAATTTTTTTAATTTTACAGTTTATTTCTGGCGCTCCAGCTGTGCCCAGCTGCCAGAACATTTCCGTTTTTTTAACAAGATTTTATTTATTTACAGTTTATTTTTGAAATACGGTCAAAAACCGAAAAATATATATCCTTATATCCTGTAATTTTACAGGAAAAACATTTATTTTATGGTATATTTCTGTCAATCCAGCTGACATTTAATTTCTTTTACAGTGTGAGATATTAAAGAGATCTCATCTATATGCCATTGAGCGGAACACGAGCCATAAATATATGTGGTCTGTTTTCCTGAAAGATAAAGATTTTACATTTAGTCACATCTACTTTATATACAGTACGTGGTCTTGAAGCTTGATTTTATGAGCTCTGATACTTGAGAATGGCGTGAGAATAGTGAATATTGTGTCATGAAACCATGTCTGATGCTGTAACAATCCTTTAACACATCAGCTCATCAGTCAGCTCTTCATGTCTCTTGGGTGACAAGAAATGACCCAGCGGGTCTTATAGAGACATTAATAAATCATGTTCATATTAGAAGAACTGTGAAAGAAAACACCTCAGGCTTCTCCTCCAAAATGATGTTGAGTTATGATGGTATACGATCTCTATGCCAAACGTGACGTTGCATGTTTCCAGCCATGAAACTAGATCCTGTATCCCAAAAAGCATTGTGATTCACCCCAAAATAAAAATCCTGTCATCATTCACTCACCCTCTTGTCATTTCAAACCTGTGTGACTTTCTTTCTTCCGCAGAACACAAAAGAAGATATTTTGAAGAATGTCGTTAACTGGACCCCATTCACTTGCGTTGGTTTTGTGTCCATACAATAGAAGTGAATGGGGTCCAGTGCAGTTCGGTTACCAACTTTCTTCAAAATTTAACCTGTTTGAATTGACAAAAGGGTGAGTAAATGATGACAGATTTTTTGGGGGGGTGAACTGTCACTTTAAAATGTCCTGCATGGTTTTCTAACAGTATATAAAACATGCACTGTAGCAAATGTTGAGTTGTTTCAAACCACGGTTGAGTAAAATATAATAATATAATATTTGACCCAACCATTAATGAAACAACCCAGCAGAAGTTCATTTAAACCAAACGGTTGGCTTTGTCCACATTTACTCATTTGCATTTAGAGTGTCGTATCATTGAGACGATCAAGAATATCCCAGAGACACAAAACAATACGAATGCATGTTGTCACACTTACAAAGATGTGTCTCACCTTGACCGTCATGTTTCTGCAGAAGAGCTGAAGTCTGTCCCCTGGTCTTCACTCGTGCGGGTCCCGTTCTTTCCTCATAAAACTCTTGAGCCCAGACGCCCAGAAAACCCAAACACAACAGAGAGCAGCTCAGCGTGGGAGACATGACTAGCACTTCTAAAACAACAGATTCATATTCATCATCTAGTCTTTTTTTTTCAAATAAAAACTTGAATAAATTCTTGAATAAGTAACCCTCACTGACCTTTGGCAGCAAAGCCTCTCCTCACAAGCTACCTGTCCAGGTGTGCTCCTCAGGTTATGTGCTTTGCAGGTAAAGCGTGTCCGTGTGTGGTGAGGGAGTGAGGGAGAATGTAAAGTGATGTGAAGTTTTGCCGGATTGAACAGAAGTAGACGGGGTCCTCGGGCTGTGTCTGGAACAATCCCCTCCCACTTTTAAAGGGAGGGACCACCAAACACTTTGGAGATTGTGCTGCAGAGCTATAGACACTCCTTACATACCTCAACACATACATGTTCACGACCTAAAGCAATAGTTCAACTCCCCCAAAAAAGAAAAGCAATTCTATTATTTTACTCATAAACCTGCATACTAAACCCTATCAAAGAGTTAAAGGTTTTAGCTTCTAGAAAGGCCTTCATCAGACATCCTTTTGTGCATATGCATAAATAACAGCACACAGGGCAAATGACATACGAATAAGAAAAGACATTTTTTGCATTTTTGGGTGAAGTACGAAAGACAGTGAGAAACTGATTTGGCCCGGGGTTTTCCACCGTCATGGCAGACGCAAGAGATACAAGATGAGGCAGAATAAAGCTTGGTTTTATAGACATTCCTGAAGATGCTACACGTGTCGTCATGGTGATGAGAGGGCCTGACCTTCTTTAGAAGCTTTGTCGCGTTCTTCTATTCTAGTCACCAGGGTATTGTACCGACTTAAATCACTAGCACAATGTAGACTCAGCGGGGCGTTTCTCCGAGAAATACTGCAACTTTACCTCAGAGACAGATTTACCCGATAATGAAGCCATAAAGCCATCAGAACGTCTTGTCTTCACATCCAGTGTTCAGTTGTGACTCGATAATGTGCTGAAGAAAACACAAGAGGTGATCTGATATCAGAATATCAGGGGCTGGGGTATTTTCTGAATGGCATTCGCTGGCATTTTGGCCGTGAGCTCTGGTGTGAGTGTATTTGACCTGTGACCGGGTGCAGGTATGAAACAAGTGTTTGCATGTGTGGAGAACAGTGTGGAAGGGGTCGCGGCTCGATCCTTTAGCTGTGATGTGGGCGACAGGGAATTCTGTTTGAGACCCCGCAGGTTAAAAACAGATCTGACGCTCTGGAATGCTTCGTCTCAAAAATGTGTCCTTTTTTAACCCTTCAGATGCCAGGTGTAGTACGCTAAAACTTGAGGATTATTGTGAAAGAAAAGCGCATTCCTAAGAAAGAAGAACAACTCACATCTCGTTTTTTTATGGACATTAATGACATTTTAAACAATAACGGAAATCTCAGATGTTTCTTACAATACAGTTTCAATACAGATCTCAACGATGTCTCAGATTTGCCAAGAGACTTAAACTTGCCACATCTCAAGATTTCAATATGTTTACAACTGAAAAATAAAATATAACTAGTGGAAAATAATGAAGATCTCTATCCTGAGCTGAAAGAGCAATGCAATCTTTATTTTTGGATACGGATGAGAGCATTTTTGGTGAGATATTCAAAAATGTTGAAAAAAAAATGATTGTAAGAAACTTACAAACATTCTTATTTCTAGACTCAGTTTAATTATATTTAAGTAGATTTTTTAATGTGTTAAACAAAAATAAAAAACACTGTAAATAAAACTTTTATTAATAATAAAATTAACATTAATTCATTCAATTAACATTTTATTAATAATAATTGAAAAATCATTTAAAAAATGTAAAAAATATATTTTAAATGTGTTTAAATTATTAGTTAGCATGAACAACATACTTCTACAACATTCATTAATGCTGAAATGTTAATTTTAGCATTTACTAATACATTTCTAAACAACAAGAGTTGTAACTGTTAACATTAGTTTATAGCACAATGAACATGAATTGTACTGGCATTAACAAAGATTAATAAATGCTGATGATCTATATTATTCATTTTTAGTTTATGTTGGCTAATGCATTTAATGATGTGAACAAATACAACCTTATTGTAAAGAGTTTCGCTTATAAAAAGGTTTTTCCACATTAGATAAAACAATTCTCCATACATGAGGAAGCACTGAGGGATTTTAACGGTGCGGAATCTATAGATTTCTCTTTTAAGAGTGAGACAGTCAAGTGAAGGCTTGCACACGCACTTGAGAACCTCAACGCTTGTTCCATTGTTTGAAATTCTAGCTTTGACACACTTCAGGATTGTTCAAGTGCCACAATTCTTTAATAACAACAATCACAGGTGAAATGTGATGATTGGTCGGGTGTCTGAGGAGGAGGAGGCTTCAGGTGTGAGGAGTATACGGTGGGAGTTTATCAAGTTTGTGCTGCTGTCATCTGGGAGGTGGTCCGACACCATCACATTTCCATTTCAAGCTCGATCATAAGTGTCAGTCACATGATTAAGTGTTACTTTGTGTGACATGTTATTAGACTTTCCGTAGTGATACAGCAGGCTGCTAGGGTAAAGGCGTAGTTCACCAAAAAAATGAAAAATCTTTGATCATTTATTCACCCTCGTGTCATTTCAAGCCTGTGTGACTTTGGCTGTGTCTGAACCCGCTCCCTATCTCCTATATAGTGTGCTTTATTGTGTGTCCGCTATTTTGTAGTGCTGTCCGAAACCTGAGTGAACTACTTCATTCCCTACATTCATTCACTCTTTTTTACCCACAATGCACTCTGATTTTGAGTGTACATTCGACAGACGCAGGTTCTCTTACGTCAGTGTCCGAAAACGTTCACTCATTTTCGTTCACTTCTTCCCCATATAGTGGACTCAAATGTCATTCGCTATATAGGGAATAGTGAAGGAGTGAGCGAGGGAGCGGTTTCAGACAAAGCATTTCTTTCTTCTGCAGAACACAAAAGAAGATATTTTGAAGAATGTTGATAACCAAACAACTTTGGATGCAAAACCACTGTGACGTTTCTCAAAATATCTTCGGGGTGAACTTTTGCTCTAAATCAACCAAACATAGTGGTGATTGAAATAGTTGCATTGTCTCCATGCAGTAATACAGCAACACAGTGATTAAGAACCAAAGGGCTTTCAAAAATGTCTCAAGTCTTCTTAAGGTTCAACATTTTGCTTTTATTTATGCATGAAATGCTTTACACATCATCCAAAATGAATGGTTTTAACAGTCAAGGGCTCTTAAGATTAGTATGTCAGCAATATCAAAGCGGGTCACAGAAGCAGAAGGTCATTCCAAGTCGTTCCAGTGATTCCCATATAAGGCCATTCCCATATTCATGGCACTTCTGAAGAAAAGATTGTCATGGCAATGGGGTTAAGAACCATTGCCCAGTGACCAGTCAGAGGTCAAATGAAATTAAAGGGCAGGTGTGCTGGTCACTTATGGCACGGACGCGAACTTGCCTCGACTTGGTACAACGCATGAGACGACGATACAAACGTGTAGTCACGAGAAGGATTCGGGCCACAAGACATGCCGACAGATGATGTAAGGACATACCTAACCTAACACCTTACAGGTTAATGATCTCAGGTTGTGATGGGTCCAAACACACGAGCCAACGCTTTAAAACACTAAATACGATAAGAACACATTTTAAGATGCGACAAAATCACACATGAACAGATGAAAATGTGTCAACTACGTGGCACCTAACATGCACATGTTGGAGGTGTGAACGTCTGTCCAGCTGTTCTATTCAGTAAAACACATGAGCATGTGGACCAGATGACCACTATACAATAACTCAAACAACCTGCCCACATATTACTTCAAGAATGACACTAAAATTACTAGCGACACTATCGCCCTGAAACTAAACTGTACAACTGACAAAATACTGTAATTATACTATATGCCCATGTAAAAATGCTAAAAACACGTACAGTACAGACACGACGCTCTTATCGATATGATCTAGAGAAAGTTTGTTAAAGTGCTGGTAGGAAATAGAAGAAGAACTAAGATTAGAATTCTCTATGGCTCGAGATGTTTTACTAACACAGTTTTATCTATAGGCTACATACACAACAGTCTCATTTATTGCATATACAGATGACAGATGTTAATACCATCACCAAACCACAGTGGAAATATGTTAGAAGTTTTTACAGTTCAGCTACTCATCTGGGCCCGTATTCACGAAACATCTTAAGGCTAAATGTAGCTACTGACATGCCGCTTTAAGAGAAACTCTTTCAAATAATGGGCGCGTTAGTCCTAAATTTTTGCGTTTTGGCGCTAAAACTAGCTCCTAAATCTGTGAAACATTAGGAGTAGTGAAGAGGACTCCTAAATCACAAAGACCAACTCACAACAATCCTAAAATGGCTGTGACACCGGCAGTCTGCCTTGAAACCTAAATATTTCATGACAATAAGATTAACCATAAAGACCGCTTATATCTGCTAACCGCTATCTGCTAAGATGTTGACAATTAGATGAACATATATTTGTTTAACTAGTAACTTATAGCCTATATTTTATATAGGCCCATCCCCTATCAGCCAATCACTGTGCTCATAGTCAGTAAGCCTGCTGACATCATCCATAGCAGCGAGGTCAACCCCGCCTTTCTTTTAGCTTAAGATACCTTTCTGTTCCTTAGTAAAAGTTGCTCTGAGCAGCGTTGTGAATAGGTTTTAAGAAAAAACTCTTAACTACAAACTTTTACTGCTGTTTAGGGGAACTCTTAGTGGTAAGATAAAACGTTTTGTGAATACGGGCCCTGAACATAAAAAGAATCATTCAATTTCACCCAGATAGGAAAATTCTCTCATAATTTATTCATCCTCATGTTGTCACGTAGCTATGAGTAGTATTTACAAAAACGGAAATTTTGCAGTGGTCTCAGATTTTTTCCATGGCTGTATATGACTTCCTTTCTACAGCTTAAAGTCCCCGTGAACCGGAAGATGCGAGCGTTTTTACTTCCGTATTCGGACACATTTCCGAGTGAAAAGGAATTTCAAAGGAGAAGATTAGTGGCCGTGGCTTGCGTTTTTCACTGCAAATTGATTGGATGTGTAAAAACAGCTGTTGCATTTTGAAATGAAACTAGCAGCAGACTAACTGTTGAAGGGGAGGAGTTAACGGATGCTCCGCTCAAGCCGTCAAGTTTACGTCATTTGAGATGGATAGTCATTTCAGGGCGGAAGGGCATTTTCAGATTTTAACTGAATATTATGCGGGTACATGAATTTTAAAAAGAAAATTACCCACATTGATAAGCTATTTACTATAAATGCTGCAATATTTCATGAAAAAATAACACTTGTCATTTTTTATTTCACTGGGACTTTAACACAAACAATTGATATTGAAATTGCCACCATGTTATCATCTTAACATGGCAAAGTTCCAAACAGCACAAACATCCATCAATAACATATTTTAAATGACTTCAGTGGGTTAATAAATGTCTTCTAAAGTGAAACGATGCATTTACATTACAGCATTTTCATATAAAATTATTTTTTTGTTTGTATTCAACTGAAGAAAGGACGCCATACATATCTGGGATAGCATGAGGATGAGTAAATTATAAGAGATTTTTATTTTCAAGTGAACTATTCCTTTTAAAAGAATCAATTTGCAAACTCTCAAAACTTATGCTACAGAAGAATGTTGCACCGCCCCCTACTGATGGAAGACGTTCCATTGAAAAAATTCTTATCATAGTCTTCTGGTTTGTGCATGTGTGCTCATGAGAGGTCCAGGATGAGGAGCTCGGCTGTTAAAACGTGACATGGATGAAATGAAATGACCGGATGGCAGGTTTACAGGACCATGTGACGCAGTTTGCGGTTTAATTCCTTCTCCTTGTCAAGCAGTTCACTGCTGTACTTTTTAAATGCCTCAAACTCCTAAAAAATGTGATTTAAAAACATTGAGATGCTATTTAGACACCGAGTCCAATACACATACAGGGTATTTCAGATCCCGCGTAAATTTAACAGACCTTCTTCAGCTCATCGCACGTCACCTCCGCCCTCTCCAGAGCATTCTGTAGCTCCTTCACTTTTAAGTCGCCGTTCACGGCTTCCGCTTCCTTTTCAAACCTGAAAAATGTTAAACCCACAGAAAAGACTAAGTAAATACAGATCTCACAACCTGTTATGCTGTAACAGCATTATTTCTTCTAAATCGGCATGTTCGGAGCTACATTTAGCCTTAAGATGTTGTGTGAATACGGGACCAGATGAAATATACTTACTTTTTGTATCACACTGTACTAATAAGATGCAATGTTGCAGATGCAACAGGGTATAAAAGGGATCTTTTGGTTATTTAGCTTTTGTCCTAACCTGCGATACATGACGAGCAATAATCGATTCAATGTTGCAAACGTTTTTTTCTTATGTTGTGGCGTCTCGTCTGGACAGGACACAGTGACCTGCCGGGGGTCCCGACCTGCGTGGTTCAAATCTTGCCGATGACAAGAAAGTTGAATGTTATGGTTTGTGGTTTATTTAAATGTGATTTGAGATTCATGGTGTACCTGCGCTCTGCCTCCAATCGTCCATTATCAGCTTCCAGCCTCTTTCTCGCCAACTCCTCAATTTCCGCTTGTTTGTCCTGTCACACATTACAGCAAAATCACACCACTTGATCTGAAAATAAAGTGTACGGTTTGAATGTCAAATATACTGACAGAAATATCTGTCACCTGTATCATTTTCCCTCGTTGCACTGAGAGATCAATGAGTTCGTTCTTTTCCTCCATCAGTCTTTCCAGTTTCACTTGAGTCTCCGTTTCTCTCGTCGCTTCTTTTTCTTGACTTTGTCTGAGTTTGAGATCCAGCTCTGTTAAACAGAAACCATTTCACAGCCAGTGAATTATTGTCATAAATATTACTGGATTAGCATTGCCTGGTGTTTGCAAAGCGTCTCATACCCGCAAACATCTCTACAGCAGTCTTGAGTTGCTTTTGTGTGTCGTTTAATTCGTTTTTCAGAGAGGCTTCTTTGATTTGATGGAGACTGATCAATTCCTTCAGTTTGGTCTGGAAACCTGTGGTTTTCTCCCTGTCGAGATCATAAAGATGAATAAAAGCATAATCAAATGAGTGGCATTCTACAGCGAAAGGTTGCTTACTGATACTCTGTTTCTAATCTCTTGTGCTGTTCGGCCAAGTCCTTGAGCTCCTGGGTCAGTTTGAGGATGGTCTCCTCTTTCTCCTGCAGCTCTTTGCTGAAAAGCTTTTCATGTTCCTCCATGAGTCTCTCGTTTTCTTTCACCAGCTTGGCGTTTTGGCTTTTGTATTCGTTTTTGAAGTTGATCAGTTCTCTGTGGTTGGCGGCCAGATCCATGAATCTCTGCTCCAGCAGTTCGGATTTCTTCCTCTTGTTCTCCAGCTCTTCCTGCACGTCGGCTCTCAGGTTTTCCAGCTCGGAGTTGATCTTTTCCAGAGCCTGACAGCGCTGAAGCATCTCGTCCGCTCTCTGTTTCAGAATGCAGATCAGAGAAGACTGCTCGTCGATTCTCGAGCGCAGAGCTTCTGCCTCCGTCCGTTCGTCCTGGGAAAGGCTTCGGAGTTTTTCCAGGGCTTGGTGGACATCTTCCATATCCTTTTAGAGAAAAATAGAAAAGGCACTTAAAAAAGTGGTTGAACTCAATGACTCCAGCAGCGTCTGTCTTCGTTTCTAGTTCCTGTAACTTATACATTAAATACTTACCTATTAGGAGTAGGCATGGGCCGAATATCGGTCTCAAGGTTTTGAAACCACTAAAAGTTTCTGTTATACCGTTCCGAAGGCATGAGCTGTTTTGTGCAGGAATCCATCAGGTTCTGTGCTATATTTTGTTTATGGTTAATAAGTTGTTTGCTCATCTGCATTTAATTTATTTCTATACATGTATGGATGAATGCATGTAAGATTAATTACTGGAAATGCATGTAAAAGAAGACTAGAAAGGGGTGCCATGCTTTCAAAATGTTTGGAAAGCACTGACTTAACCTGACATACATGTTTACTATTGTTCCAAATATTTTGTGTTGCTTAAAAATCAAATCTATTGTGTTCAATGGTTTTTATTCAGACATTTAAAAGAACACAATTTATAGCTGCAACGCAATACCCTGAAACCGTGATAGTTTGGCTTAAAGTTGCCATACCGTCAAAATCTCATGCCTAATTAGGAGTCGGCCAAAATGTACATACCAGCCTTAACATTGTCTTTGATATTTCACTTTTTTCTTCAAGTTATTTTTGTTTTGTGAAATTCTTTCCGTTTTCGGGCGTTTTTTTCTCATTTTAAACACAGTAACATCGATTGGAGAGCTTTGTTAGCTCTTATTATCCAAAAGCTTAATACAGAATGACGTCGTTTGGCTCGTCTCAACAACTGGAATTCGTTATATCGCCATGGTTTAATGACTTATGAACACCATTTTAGAGTAGCAACTTCCGGCGATCATTAACAAGACACGCCCCACACAGAAAAACACCGCCCGGTCTAGAGACGTGCGCGTGCACGGAGACATTTGGACGCCAGGAGGAGTGGGAATGCACCACGTGAGAAAAATAATACACCCAGACAGTGAATCAACTTTACACTGACGGTGAAAAAGTACCTTTTACTTTGTTCGTCAAAAGCAACGATGGCAAAATAACATTCCCGCATGACGAATTAAGAGCTAACTGGCTCTGTCGGCTTCCTGTTTATGGAATGTGATTGACAGGCCCGTGGCGCCTGTTTTAATTTCTAAAATATCGAGATACCGCCTACAAAAGTGTGATATATCCGTTATTTCAGGAATATTTGTTAGGTAATACCGAATTAGTTTTCTGTTACTGAACATTCCTGTTGGCTGCAGGGTGAAAAACACTCAATTGTGTTCCCAGTCAGTCAAAATGTTCTTTCTTTATTCAATTGTTTGCTGTTGGCATCCCAGGCAAGTTTATCGTGACAATTAACAAACCTCTAGGTAAAATGCCTTTACCATAGTAAACGTGAAGTAACCATGTTTTTTTGTGTAATAATACCATTTGTATTACCACAACTATCATGGTTAAACTATACTTCAGTGCAGTGGTCACCAAACCCTGCACCAGCACACCTGTCTGTCTGTCGTTATCAAGCAAACCTGAACACCTTGATTACATCATTCAGGTGTGTTTGATTTGGGTTAGAGGTGAAATCTTCAGGACGGTCGATCTCCAGGAGCAGGGTTGGTGACCACTGCTTTAGTGAGACAATGGTAAATTTGATAACCATGGTTTTACAAATAAAACTGTTATTAGGCTACTGCAGTTAAACCATGGTTATTCTTGTACTTTTAGGTAAATATGGTGAAACAACGTTCGTTTAATATAAAGGCAAATCACGCTTTTGGAGTCGAGATTAAAATATCTGCCAAAAAAACTTTCCAAAATAAAAACACTGATAAACACCATTAGGAGTTAAACGAGTGACAACTAGCCTAGTCTTTCCCTGCAAGTGTAGATGTCACAAAATGAAAGTAGATGACATTAACTTCAAGTAAATGTTACGTTATGCTACGAAAAAGAGATGAAGAGAAAAAGAGGCGTTTATTGAAATGCACCACCAGTTGCTCTGTTGCATGCGCATCGTGTTTCGAAGCACGACCTAATTTGATTACAAATATAAAACCAAAACCTTTGTGGCAGTAATGTGAATCTAACATGACAGAAAAACATAAGCCAATCATATACAACAGTTACTGATGGGCGTAAACAGTTATGAAAATAGGCTTGATAGGCTATAATAACCCACCTGTTTAGTGTCTTTGATCATCGTTTTCAGGTCTGTTGGGGTTTTCTGAGGTGGTGTCATGTTGAATGAGCTCGTCTGAAGCTGTTTTCGCCGACAATTTAGGTTTTCTTCACAAAGGCGTTTCGACCGCAATGAGCCGCAGTGATTCGACGGCTTGTGGCGATACAAAGTTTCTGCAGTTGCCCCTGGCAACAGTAAATTCAGTCGCTAATATTCGCGATTATTTGGCGTCTTTGCCCACGTTTTAGATAATTGTAAGTTAACACGTTTTTTGAAATTCTTCGAAGACCTTCGACACACGTGGTTAATGCAGATATGTGTTTTTGTTATGTTTTCCCCCACAAGCTATGGGATGGGTGAGATGTTCCAAGTTTTACCGCTAGATGTCAGCACTGGTTTGTTTATTACAGTGCGGCTTTCCGTTTTACCACAAACATTGAAAGTGCAATTAAAACGTGTTCAATAATAAACTTAAAACTAATAAATTACGCGTTATAAATTTTGCACATAAAACACGTAATGTAATAGGCTGTAAATATATATTTTGCTTTTATTAAACACTGACGCAAAAGAATCACAAATAGCAAAGCATGAAATCTGTGACGGTGAATGAGTGACTCCCCATTGAAACCCAGTGACCTTGAGTAACGAGTTAAAAACCGTGGCCGGCCTTACTTGACTTCCGTCTACAATACCCAACTGACCTTTATTCACATGTGTCGGCCCATTGAAAACTTGAACTTGTGCTCTGCCAGGAGAAGCAGAGACACTGTGGGTTTTGTGTTGTACTGTAATTAATTTAAAACAATACGCACATTCACTTGAGGCAATTTATTTTGTAGCACAGCTATGAAAATAACAGATTTACGGAATGCATTTAACAGACATTAGTGGGCCTAAACAAATCATATAAATAAATGTTTCAAAATATGTGGCGTTGTAGTGTATCAATCAAAAACCGTTAGTCTTTTTAAACCGGTTTTTGTAATACATTTTAGAAGCGCAAAATGAATTCACAATTATTTCTTCGAATTAATAAAAAGCAAAAAAAAATGTTTTTGTTTAGATCAGAAGCCACTGATTATGATATTTTAAATTACACAATTTAATGTTACGCAATGTTAAAAAAACAGTATGCACTTTTATTTGTTTTTTTATTCACGAATTGGACCAGTTCTGTTACAATACAAATTCAAATGATTTCCATAGAAATAGCATCATGAAGCATCAGCTGTTTACCATTAAAACCATCACAAAAGCACTGTTTTGGGCTTTATTCCAGTATAGGCTTAAAAGTGACTTTATACACACAGAGACAATTATCGTTCCTATAAAACTAATACAATACCCATCTGAAGCTTTAGCCTAAACGAATTCAAATGTCTGTGATGGTTTCTTTTTTCAGAAGGGCAGTGTTAAGACGCAGCAGGTGCATCAATAAATAATTATGCCTAAGTCGATTATAATAATGTTCCTTTGTTAATGTTTCTCATATTGTGACTTGTGCAGTCAACACTTAATGTGAGAGGGTCATTGAGCTCAACGGGACTCTGGGAGCTAGTTAAGGATTTGATCCTGTGGGTCGGATCTGAGGGGGTAGCGTCACGTCTAAGCTTTTAGTGTACGCCCTTTTTCATCAGCCCGGGACAAGTGAGTAAAGAGCCACTTCAGTGCATCTCAGTCCCTAGAGCTCCATCTGTCCGGCTTCATGAGGGGCTGGACCGTGCGTCAGAATGCACCTACAACTTGTTCTCATGATAACTTTGTGTATTCTTCATTGCGATTGTCAAGGTACGTTTGAACATTTCTTTTTTCTTTTATTATAAAGAGTAGCCAATTTACATGTATAGTGGACATTTACTAACAAAAGACATAATGGACACGAAACTCTTTATAATATCACAGTTGGTTAATTTAAGAAAATTTTAAAAGTTGGTTAATTTAGTTGGTCAACTTAAAAAAAAAACTACACGTATTTACACGATGTAAAGATTTGTGAGTCTAATTATAAATAGTCGTTCGGTTTATTCCTCCCCAAACCGGCTGTATAACGGTAGAGGTAGGCTAATCTAACGGCTTTGTTATTTATGTGACCTTAAATGAACGGAACCGGACGTTAAAAACTTTGAATAAACATTTATCTGCAAATAATGATTAAACTTAATCGCGTAAGTTATAACAATGTCTGCTCTTAAAAACGATCATTAATGCGATCCTGCGCAACAGGTGTCCGAAGAACGCGACACCGAACGCGTCGTTTACGCAATAAGTTTCAAACGTTCAGTGTTACTTTGTAACATTTGAAATGTGACGCACAAAGCGTCGCTCAGACAGATTCGAGGTTCTCCCGGAGAACTTTTGACTGGGCTTTGCCGTTGCTAGGTAACAGAGACGAGCATGTGACTTAAAGGCAATCTCGAGTTGCTACCACAAAGCAAATTCAACACATGTCTGCGCTTCTGCAGGCTTGTGTCGAGGAGGATGTAGAAATTGAGACACGTATTGCACTTGATTCATTCATTCATTGACAATCTATCTGCAAAAATGTGCTCGTTGCTGGAGTGTCACAGATTGTAATCTGCTTTCTTTTGGACCAACCCTTAGTAAATAAGCTTCTTATGTGAAAGCAAGCAACTAACTCAGCATCTGCTGCTCACCGCCTTTGTGCTTATCGGAGAACAAAAACCTATACAGAAATCCATCACTTCATGAAGGTGTTTCTGTAGCTCAGGTAGAGCATTTCGTTAGTAATTTAAAGGTTATGGATTTGATCTCCAGGGAACGTACATATTGATGAAAATGTATGGATCAAATGCACTTTAGTCACTTTGGATAAAGGCATCTGCTAAATGCATAAATGTATATATAACATTTCTTTTTTAAATAAAATCTTTATAGACTGCATTATATTCATCGGCAACTTTGGTTAGCATATCTAGGTGTTGCGTTTAAATACTTATGCGCAATGTGTGCATTTTCTGTTTTAGAAACGTTTAACCATCTTAAGCTGCAGGTGTCAACATTTGCATCTTCTCATATTCTTTTAAGAGTTCATACTGCCATGTTTGCATCCGGTTTATATGTTTGTGGCTGTAGCCTTGATTGATCTCCTCAGAAATGTAAGCCAGGACTGGGTTCCTGTAATCCAGCTTTGTTCAGCATGTGTTTTGAAGGAAATAACCCAAAGGGTCTGAATGGAGGGGGACAGGTTACTTTCTCTAATCCGCTGAGCTTCCTGTTGGTCTCCCTCGGGCACTCCGTTTCAGACACTTTTTTGTGCTGGGGTTAAAGGTCTTGAACAGGGATGTTTGGATGGTAACATTCATGTGAATCGGTTACCTGTTACCTCGCTTAACATGTTGCTCAACTTTATTTTAAACTCCGAGATTTAGAAAGAGCCTGAGTTGGCACAGTTGATAAACGTTTTGACACTTTTGTTTGCGGTATTTATTAACATCTTGTGTATACATTAATATTTACAGCCGTGTGTGTTAATTATTCCCTGCGAAATGTGATGATGGTGGCTTTTCATAACTTGTTTTTCAGCACCTTGCTTTGTTGTTTTACTAGCGCTGGTCATGCATTTCCATTTTCTTGTAATAATTAAAAAGACCCTTTCACTCGCTGTCATGTTCAGCAGAATCCTCTCACATTCTCAGGCGCAGTCACGGGTTAAGTCTATACCGTAAAGATCAGCGAGCATCAGCAGCCTCAATCAGATCTGGATCAGTGAGTCACCTCCTGATCTGTAACACCGTTTCCAGGCTGGACTATTCTAAACCAGTGTGATATTGGACAGAAAACCTTATGTGAACCTGTCAGTCAGTTATCGTTAAAGTGTAGTAGAGCTTAAGTAAAGCACTTTTGCCTTTGGCTTTTTTTATTAAGCGGAACAGTTGCATTTCATAAGTTCAGTTGTGTTCTGAAGTGGTTTTGGCAGTCATCAGCTTAGTGGTTTTGTGTCATTTTATGTGTCATTTTGGAGAAGCCACAAGAGCTCAGATAAAACATCAAAGTGTCATGTCATGGAAAGATCTCACATCTGTATATTTAAAATTGTTGTGATAAGGTTAAATTAACCGAAAATATTAAGAGACCATCTCAAAGACCATTTTCAGTTTATCTGAATTTACTATTTAGGTGTGTGTTTGGGTAAAATGGTTGTTTTTGTTTCATTCCGTGAGCTACTAAGATTATTTCTCCATAATTTCATGTTCGCATTCATTTTCAGAAAATGTAAACTGGAGAAACAGGTGAAAATAACAGAAAAGATGCTCTGGATTTTTTCAGACCTCAAATACTGCAAAGAAAACAAGTTCATATTCACCTTTTAAGAAATACAACAGTCATATTTCTACATGTATTTAGGAAAAGTTCAAAAAAAATTTTTAAGTGATAATCTTGATTTTAATAACAGTTTTCACATGATGAAATTCATGAAAACAGACACTGAACTGGAATGACCACAATCCATCTAGAAATGATGATTAAATGAACATCTGAAATGGTCTCTTGATTGTTTTTTATACCAAATGAGTTGATGAGTAGTTGTACTTTTTCAATGATATTTCTTGTGTCATCAAGAAATGCAAATACACAGTTTTGTACCTTTTGTTTTTCTTACTTATTTTTAAACACTTTTATCTTTGATTCAAAGGTTGCGGTGTTTTTGGAACTAATGTTTCCGTAAGCCGAAGTATCATTTTAATACTTCAAATACTGAAGATTTACTGAAGATACAAATTACTTAAAGGGATGGTTCACACGAAAATGGGAATTCTTTCATCATTTATTCACCCTCATGTCATTCCAAACGTGTATGACTTTCTCTCTTCTACAGAACACAAAAGAAGATATTTTGAAGAATGGTGATAATCCAACAACACTGAACCCCATTGACTTCCATTGTATGAATATAAAACCACTGAGACATTTCTCAAAATGTCTCCTTTTGTGTTCCACAGAAGAAAGAGTCAAATACAGGTTTTTAACCACATGAGAGGGATTCAATTACTGAAGTTTTATTTTGGATGAACCATCCCTAACTGTTTTCTGGAATTCTTGCTGTCATGATCCATCGCTTTAGCAGGATTTTATGTTTGGTGATTATTGCTTCATGTTAGTTATTACAGAAACATTCACGCGCATGACGTCTTCATTAGTAGTGATGAAATCCTGAAATTCTTGCTTTGCTGCCCTCCACGTGCTGTTTAAAGCTCACACATGCCTTTGGTCCTTTCCGGTTTAAGTCCTTGAGCAACAGAGCTGCTGTATTTTCAAACTGAAGTTAACACACTTGGCACTCGTGAAAACTTCTGATCCTCTTGTCAGGAACAGCATCAAGTCCAGAACCACACTGCGATCACATGTGTTTTTTACATGCAAATTTCACGTGGCCTTTATTTGAGGGTTGTCACTGAGAACTGACAAAAACAACATTCATCTCAAAAATGATCATTTCAAATGGGCTCAAACATTGTCATATTTACAGTACTTGCTCGTCCATCACCAATCCTCTTTCACGTCACTGACGCTGATCTGTATGATTTAATGGGCTTCCCGACTTGACGTTTGCCTCCTTTCCAATCCTCTGCCATTCCGAGCTGCCTTAGCGTACCGGCGGCTCCTTTCTCTCTACATTCAGTTCGGGCCGTGTGAGCCAAAGTCAGTTGTAAAGCAATTGACTGCATTCTGCATCCTCCATTTCCATATGAAACGGACCGCAGCGGTATGGCCAGCCCTGTCGCTCAACTCCGCCAGCCGTGGCTGCGCATGCATTCACCCGGGCCGCACCAAAACAAGGCGGTATTGATGAAAGAAGCGACACCTCTCCCATGGCCCCCGCGGGACTGGAAAGAGATGTTTCGGGGGGCTAGTGGCTGGCAAGTCCCTTTAGTTTTTCTCTTTTTAAAGGGATGTAAGAATGGAGGAGGGTGGGTTTTTCTCCACGCTCTTTCTCGCAGGAAGCTCTACTGTATTCCCCCATTCTGCTATCTGTCTCCATTGGGCCTTTTGGCGTGCTGACACTTTCAGTTATGGGGCTGCAGCCCGGCCAGCCGGTCCATTGTGCCATTGTGGTCTCACAGTGGGGTCTAAGCTCTCGGGAGGCTTCATTCTAATGAAAATTCCTCCACCTCCACTCTCTTTGTGGCCCGACCTTGTTTTTCCCCTCGGATAGTTTCGGGCATTCTCGCATGCTTAAGTCGGCTAATTAGAAAAGACGTGGCCGGAGAGGAGGCAAAAAAAAGAGAGAGAAAAAACACAAGCGGGGCAGGCAAAGACATTAATGATGGAAGGAAAAACAAGCACAGACCCCGACAACAGTAGGACAGCATTTGCATAATACAAGGCCACTCTCCTCACAATGGCCCGCGGGACAGTCCTCTATAACTGTTGTCATTCGCACAATCTTAGTTAAGACGTCCAAATAAAAACCCTTGAAGAGCCACCCTGGGAGATTACAACGACTGCCGTGGCTTCATGGTGCAGTTTGATTTGTGTTGTTCGCTTTACCTGTCGGATTTTTCCAGTTCTGTTGTTGTGGTGAAATCATGGGTTTAGTTAAAAGGTCGTGGGCTCGTGCTTTCTGATAGAAGCAGTTTGTTTAATGTGTATAATTCTGAAACATTTCCAACGTCATCAAACTCCGTCCTGTGCAAAAACAGTGCACTAAAATACACTTTATTTACACTTCGTGCACTTCCGTAAGTGTACTTAAAGTGCTCCATTTTCTCTATTTGTACTTAATATACTAAAATGTGACCCTGGACCACAAAACCAGTCTTATGGGTCAATTTTTCAAAATTGAGATTTTTACATAATCTGAAAGCTGAATAAATAAGCTTTCTATTGATATATGAGTTGTTAAAATAGGACAATATCTGGCTGAGATACAACCGTTTAAAACTCTGGAATCTGAGAGCGCAAAAAAATCAAAATATTGAGAAAATTGCCTTTGAAGTTGTTAATCAGGGGCACTGTGGTAGGCCATCCACTCACAAAAATAAAGTTTTTATATATTTAAGGTAGGAAATTTACAAAATATCTTCATGGAACATGATCTTTACTTAATATCCTAATGATTTTTGGCATAAAAGAAAAATCGATAATTTTGACCCACACAATGTATTTTTGTCTCTTACTAAAAATGTTCCCGTGCTACTTAAGACTGGTTTTGTGATCCAGGGTCACAAATGTAGTCTCAAAATAGCACAGTTGAGTACGCTTAGACCTTCTTAAATTTATGTTTACATTTTTTGTATATTAAGTATAAAATTAGTGCGCGGAAATTGAGCACCTTAAATACATTTAAGTATTTTTTAGTGCACGTTTTTCATCTGGGATATCGAAAATAAAACAAATTTCCTTAGCAAACTGAACATAAAGTACAAAGTATATTTAAGGAAAGTTCAAGCATATACTTCATGTGGCGAGTATACAAATATCCATGTACATTTAAGTGTATTTTAGTCTATATTTTTTGCCTAGGATGGTAAAAATAAAACAAATTCCCTTAGAAATAAGTATACTTCATGTTCATTTAAGTAAAGTTAAAAAGTTCAAGTAAATTAAATTTCGAGTACTTTATGTAGTCAGTATACTAATATCAATGTAGTACTACTTGTACAATTTCATTTCTTATTGTTGGCCCACTTTTTAATTTATAAAAATAGACTTAAGTATACTATAAAGGTAAATGTAGTAAACGCAACTAGTTTACAACTGTTTATTGTTTGTACTGCAACTAAAAGTTAAGTTCAATACTTGTAGCTCTTTTTTTTTTTAATTATGAAAGTACACTTTGAAGTATAATCTCAGTAAACTACAGTAAAATTACTGAAAAAAGTAAACGCAACTAAACAAGTGTACTTAGAATACGTCATCTTTCCGAGAAGATGTTTCTGAGAAATGCATTAAAAACTTCTTCAGAAGTACAGCACGCTTTAGTTTTGAACGAACTTTATTTTGTAAGGGCTTGCTTGTTCGCTTTTGTGCGAATATTTCAAGTATTTAATTCTCGTTCTTTCTGTGGCTCCATAGATATATCATTGTGTTAGCAGCCAGCAGCACAAAGGTCATGGGTTCGAATCCCAATCAACACCCATACTGATAAAATGTACCTTGAATGTCTCATAAATGGCTTTGGATGAAAGCATCAGTCAGATGCATTAAATGTAAATGTTATGGTGTGGTGTGCGTATCCCTGCAGGAAACATTTCTGGTTACACGTTGGTTTAAAATTCTATTTCTGTGAACGGGTGCCACTAAGGGCGTCTTACCTCCCAGATCCTGTATATGCCAATTGTCTACCTGTGCGTTACAGACGCTGCTGAAACCTCCGGGATCATGTCCTACCAACAAAGAGAGCCTTTGAGCTAGCGGAGCAGCAATTTTATCATTAGTAAACTGAGCAGGAAAAAGGCTCGCTTCCCAATTGGCTGCTGAAGGAGTTAAAAAGGAAGCCCATTTGGCTGGCGCGCTTTAAAAGCGTTCGCTTTGGTGTTTGGTCTGGACCTCTCGCTATGAGGAGGCCTGCGCTGAGCTTTTAGCGGCGGGGCTGGAGCGCAGACCCCCATGGCCTTCTGGCAAAGCACGAAATCCATTATTAAAGAACATCACAGGCTGATAAACTTCTGACTCATACATTATAAATGATCTGCTAATACAACATTTGTTACTCAGTGGCATGGGATGTGCTGGTGAGTTTAGCACTGTGAGTATTAAAGGGATAGTTCACCCCAAAATAAAAATGAGGTCATATTCACCCTTATGTGCTACAAAACCTGTACATGACGCTTTTCTTATGTGAAACACAAAAGAAGATATTCTGAGAAATGTTTTGTTTATACAATGGAAGTCAATGGGGTTCGATGTTGTTTGATTATCAACATTCTTTAAAATATCTTCTTTTGTGTTCTGTGGAAGAAAGAAACGCATACAGGTTTGGAATGAAAGAGGGTGATAAAAGGATCAAATGATGAAAGAATGGGTGAACTAGCACTTTAAATATTGGACTGATGCCTCTGTTTGTGCAGCTTGTTGGTGAGTTTGCGCGTATGTCTCAAGCAATTGGATTTGCCTGCCAAAAATTCTTAATTTACATTAAAGTGGGCTCGAACGCCCTGGCAACCACACAGCAACGCTCTGGCAAACAACAGTCAACCCTTGCACGTCGTGGGGACTTCAGCATAGACACTTTTATGTTTAAAAAAATCTAGTTTAAATGAGAGCTTTGGTTAACGGTTAAGACATTTATAATGAGATCGCAAAAAGCCGTCAGCATACAGAAGCAGTGAGAGTCAGTCAAGCTTTGTTGTTAAACTTTACTAAACGCTTCAATCTGCCATGTCTCACAACAAGAGGGAGTTGTTCCTCTATCCATTTAGAAATGGTTTTATTACACTCTTAGACTTTAAATGATGTCAGTAAGATGTCTAAACATATTACCTCAGATATTTTAGCTGGGTTACTGATGGGCTTAATGTCAACGATGACCTCATTTTGTTCAGTTTCAGTGCGTTTACATGCACAGTCTTACTGTTATGCTTAATAAGCTGATAACAAGTAAGGTCACGTAAACGCGAAAAACGGGTTTCTTTTAATTGGGGAAAGCTCATTAACGGCGTAAGCAAAACCCGCTCGGCAGAGGTAGTTTTTTGCCAATTACTCCCGATTTCGCGCTGCATGTAAACGCCTTTACCGGTTTTCTCTCAGTTTTGTTCATGTATGTGCGCATGTCTGACAGCGCAATAGTTAAAGCCCCAAATGGAAGTAATAGTGAAATAACGCAGGCCCGATTCACATTTCGCGTCTTTTGGGCGCGCAAGTTCGTTATTTTAAATGTAGACACGCGGTTTTCTTGCGTAGCCGGTTTATTGATATGCATTTAAACAAGTAAAAACAGATTTCTTTTATAAGCTATTTTTTATAGATATCCTTTTATTTTGTGCATGTAAACACACTCAATGAGGTACAATACTTTGTTTTATCAGTTTACCTGAATTCCTACAAGTCAGCAATTCATAACTTTCAACCTAGCTTTAGTTCATTAAAAAAATAAAAGAATTGTACTATGTAGTTCAATTTAAATATTGAAAATATTCATTTTAAAGACTAACATTACTAATGTTTAATGTTACATTTTTGTCTCAGCTGTAAATAGGACACACAGATGTCATTTAGTTTGGTTTGTTTACTGGGGTAATATTAGCAGATGTCTTCTGTATTAATTTTTGTAAAATAATTTGTTAAAAAAAATCTGCTTCTTATGGACGTTTCAGTTACAGACCTCAGAACTGCTGGGAGAAACTTTACCATAAAACACTATCAAACTGAAGATGAATGAGTCAAGATGTGTACTTATGTTTTGTGCACTTTTTCTAGCACCGGACAAATTAATTGTAACATAATTGTAAAATAAACTTGACACTTTTAGGGACATTTCATTTCGCCAGCAGTTTCCAAGCATTTGCGAAGCAAAATAGTCCGCACACTGAAAACGTACAAAAAGACCCAAACATATTACAGTTATTTTAACATATGCAAGGTGCACAAGTGATAAAAGTGCAAAAAGTGTCTTAAAAGAAGACCGAATAGCAGACATTTCAGTTCATTTGCAATGCGCAAGAGTTTGCAAATGCCTTTCTGTTGTCACATGTCTGTAAAAGTTGCGCAATAGTTATTGAATCTTTTCATGTTCTTGCAAACACGTGCACAGTGAGAGAAAATTAGTTTTTTGCTTAGTATAAAAAAAAATGAAATATACTATACAGTCGCTTTAGAAAAAACTATGCATGAATGTTAATGCATAAATACATTTCACAACTTCTGTATGATAAAAAATGTAACGCTTATTGATTTTGATTATAGAGAGTTTTTATTTTTTCAATGCTCCAATTTTGTTTGGGAAACCAAAACTCTGTGTGTGTGCGTGCGTGTGTGTGTGTGTGTGTGTTTAGGTAGTGTTGATAAGCATACTCACCCGCCCACCAACCCCAGCTCTTCACCAGCTCATTCCACCTTGCGTCTCCCTTTGCTTTTGGAATTTGGGTGTAAGGGCTACGGTACCACCCGGTACCGATATTTATCCTAATTACATTTCTGACAAGGAACAGAATGCAGCGTTTATCAGTGTCAGAGTAAAGACGATCAGAATCCCCCGTCTGCTCTTCTGACAGGTCTGATGGAGAGCTGGGCTGCTCTGGGAAGGTAGAGGGATGGTACCTTATCTCCTCACGTGTCACTCACAGAGGCACATCAAAAGACAGGATTGAGTTAGGGCTGTACGTCGGGTTCCTCCGTTCTAATCTTCCACCCGTCAATTCAATTATTTCAAAGTTTCATTAACAGTGATTAAACTGAATGCTTTTATCATAGTGAAGAGATGAATGAGAGTTTGGTTTTGTACATTTTGCATACAAGACTTGTTTTTTTATTCCATGTTTTGTATGTGTCCAGTAAAAATATATGACATTTTTTAAACGTTTTTAAAATTGACCTCTTTCTTCGTTTTCTATGCTGATTTTTTAGGTGAATTTGCAGAATTCTTTGAATGAAAACAAGTCAAATGTGTTAAACATAGTTTAACATCCTTTTTGCTAGCTTATTGAAACCGTATTGAAATGACGAAATACATCACTTGCACATAAATCTTTAAGGAGTTATGGTGAGATTTCACAAAGAATTTATGGGACTAAATATTTGTAAAGAAATTGCATCACCACGTACTGTATATCTTTAATCTGATTTCTCCTTGATAAACGGAAAGAATGTTATTGTACAGTCCTCTGTATCTTTGTTATATTTGTATTAAGAAAGGTCCTTTAAATTGACATTGTGACGACACTAACAAAATAATTGTTTACGAATTCCCATGAATCTGAAACATTCGTGATATTTTATTGCGAGATTAAGTCAGGTCTTTTAATCGTACTGGAGGGAATTGTCGGTGTAGGCCGAGATCTTGTGAATGTTATCTTGTAACTTCTGAAATGTTTTCATTATTTCTTATTACATGACATTATCTGGACTTCACAAACCCATCACGGTCAGGTTTATGATCAGTGGGAGTAGAGCTTTCTGCCTATGTGTAAAAACCTTGGTTACAATCTTGTAGTCAAAGTGAGTAACTTTGTAAGCTTAAATGATGAAGATGGGATTTCAAAAAGGAAAGTAAAAAATGTGCAGTCGTAAAATCAAAGAGAGAAACAAATTGTGAAAATGTATGCTTTGCACGGCTATCATTTCTCTTTGCAACATTTGCAAATATCGCTGCTGTTCTTCTGAAACCTTGTATCTCCATATTTCGTGATACATTTTTTTGTCATAAATCATTATTATTAGTCACCCTTTATGTTTGTCACTGGGTTTTGCAAATATCTAACCAGCAAAAAGTATTAAAAAGTGCTTGTCAACTTTGATGTAAAAGTTGGGCAGTCAAACGATGAATCGCGATGAATCGCATCCAGAACAAAAGTGTGTGTTTACATAATATATGTCTGTGTCCTGTGCTTATTAATTTTGTATTTAGAAACATATACACACATGTAAACATATTTAGGAAATATTTACATTTATTTATTTACATTTACCAATAATTAAAATGATATACAGTATAAATCTTTAATAATTTTATTTTTTATATTTTTCTTAAAAATATGCATGTGTGTGTATGTGTTTATGAATACAAAATTAATATGCACAGTACACAGACATATATTATGTAAACACAAACCTTTATTGTGTATGTGATTAATCGCGATTAATCGTTTGACAGCCCTAATAAAAAGTACAGTGTTTTTTTTTCATTTCTTGAAAAACTGTGAATTTGGACATGTTTTTTTTAACACAGTGAAGGATTGTTGATGATCCGTTATGGGAAATAAGGTTCATATTCTGAAGAAGAGAAAATAAGCAATAAACCCAGGCAGGGTCATCAGGAATGGGCTTATTCTACATGAATGCAATTACCTTTATTTTGAATCAAGAATAAATATCTTGTCTCTTTCTGTGTAGGTCCGGCTTGTGAGGTCGGCTCTTTCCGGTGTGGGACGGGTCATTGCATTCCGGCAAGCCAAAGATGTGACAGCACATCGGACTGTTCGGACAGCTCGGACGAATTCGGCTGTTGTAAGTAACTCTACAGTGAAAGTAAAGACAATTCTGCCATCATTTATTCATCCTCATGTGCTTGTAAACCTGTATGTGACTCTGTAGAACACAAAAGAAGGTATTTTGAGAAATGTCTCAGTGGTTTTGTGTTCATATAATGGAAGTCAGTGGAGTTCAGCGTTGTTTGATTCTTTAGAATATCTTCTTTTCTCTTGCTGATGAAGTGTGCTGAGGAACTTTGAGGTCTTAGAAAAGAAACCACCTTACAACTAAGCAGTCTAAATACACTTTTGCAGCCCAGCCCACCTGCGAGAGCGGCCAGTTCCAGTGTCTGAGTGACGGCGAGTGCATTCCACAGCACTGGGTCTGCGATGATGAGGAGGATTGCGAGGACGGATCCGATGAAAGACAGCGCTGCCGTAAGTAGAGCTTATCTGCATCCGTCCCTCTCTCTCGGTTCTCCTTTCCATTTCAATTACCACTGTCCGTCAGAGCTGAGAGCTCCATTAACTCTCAGTAATGTACGAGGATGTAATTTCCTTCACGTCTGAGAAACGTGATATGTCGGCGGTCTAGAATGCGAAAGGCCGAGCGCGTGCGTGCGTGCGGTGGAGATGAAGACCACCCGGCGCACTCATATGAGAAATGTCTCTTTGATCTTCACCGGCAGCTGGCAGGACGTGCTCCGCTTCTCAGTTCACCTGCACCAACGGAGCCTGCATCCCAGGAGCGTACAGGTGTGACCGTGTCCCCGACTGCCTCGATGGAGCGGATGAGAGGAACTGCCGTAAGTGGGCTTCTGTCCGCATCTGGTTATTTTGTTTATTTAACACTCACGTCATCATAATAAACGCAAAGAAGAAGTCACATTGCTTACACTTGATTTGTACGCCAAATATACGATGAATATTTAGTGTATAGAAGTATGCGTGGGTCTGGATGTGAGAGGTCGAAGGCTCTTGTGGCATTTTAATCAATTTGTAAGATTAAGAGTCTTGCTGATGGACAGAGATGGACACAATACGTCTCTTGTTTGTCAGGGTTGATTGCAGATTCTTCTGTGGATTAGTCCTCGTGTCATTATTGAGCCGATAACACACGCTGCTTTACCATCACAGATGAGCTAGAAAAAACTGTGCTTGTTTCCAAAAGATTGTGCTTGTTGAATGCCTTTCATTTCACCTCCTGCACATAAAGACTTCTCACTGTGCGGAAGCTGTATCGCGTTACACGCCGATTACATTTAATTGAACGAGCGAGTGATGAATGTGTTTCTGTCAGTCTACCCAGAATGCTCGGAGCTGAGGTGTGCGAACGGCGCGTGTTATAACAGGAGCCAACACTGTGACCAGGTGCTCAACTGCCGAGACGGATCGGACGAGGCCAACTGCAGTGAGTGTCCTCATCCGGCATTCACATTCATCTGAACAGAAAACTGCTTGAGATTAATTCACGGTGGCAGGATTTTGCACTTGTTTTTTATTGTTTTCCCACGTATTTACTTTACTAGTGGTGCAACGTTATATTGTGGCAGGACTTGTCACAGTACCAAATATTAAAAGTTTTTTGGACATCATGACATCTGCCTAATTCTATTGGTTGAGCTGCCAACATGTGATCATCAAAAAAATGATAATTTTGTGTTTATACTGATTTAAGAAGCTCTTTCTTATGGTTTAGCTTTCTTAAAGTCCCCATGAAATCTAAACTCAAACACATTACCACTGTAAAAAGAAACATTTTTTTTTACAGATTTGATGCATAAAAAAGTGTATGTTTACAGAATTTCAATATTTTGTTTTACACATTTTTCACATATTTTTTAAATACTTCAAGTCTTTTCTTGATTTAAATTAATATGCTAAAGTTCAGTTTAAAGCTGTTTTCTACTTTTACTTATTTGCATACAGAAGATGCAACAACAAAAATATAAAAAAATTCTGGAAATAAATCTGTAGTTTAGTTTAATTTTGTTCAAAATGCGGTACTATCAAAATCGTAAACGAAATATTGTTTACCAAATTAAATCATGTATGGTTACACCCCTCTTATTTTCCTATAAACCATTACAAGTATTTTAAATAATACAATTTGCAATATAACCTCAAAATAGGCAAATATTCAATCAATTAGCCTGTTTAATATATCATTTACTAGAATAACACTGTTTTCATCATTGGCGTGGTTTAACCCCGGATACAAACTTTTATGCCTTTAATATCATTGCTGGTGAGATGAGGAAGGTGGCCACTGGTAAAACTTAGTCTTTATTTATTTATTTGTGTTTGTTTGTGTTCAGCCCAGCGGTGCAGCAGCAGTCAGTTTCGCTGCAGTAACGGAGAATGTGTTCCACGCGGCTACGTCTGTGATCATGATGATGACTGTGGTGACAGAAGTGATGAACAGAACTGCAGTATGTACATTGCATGAACGTTATAAATGTTGCACAAAAGAACAAAGCTACATGATAAAGGCATTTAATTCTTCTGCCAGGTAATATGCGTGGCATTTTTAAAGATGTGCTTTACCTTTTCTTATTATAAAGGTAAGTTAGAGAAGTTTTTACCCGAGTGTGAATATTGAATGTCACCCTCTTCTGTTCAGCTTACCCGACGTGCAGAGGAACATACTTCACCTGTCCCAGCGGTCGCTGTATTCATCAAGTGTGGCTGTGTGATGGAGAAGATGATTGTGAAGATAATGCAGATGAGAGAGGCTGTGGTACGTGCTACTTAAAATGTCCCTCTGCGTGATAAACATTAGAAAATATTAAAAAAGGATCGCAACCAAAATCATTATTCAGTCAAATTCAGCCATTTTAAAACATTTTTATTAACATTTTTTTAACTCTTAACTTGAAGACATTAAGCATAAACCTCAATAGCACATTTTTATATTTAATTTATTTGTAATAAACTTTACCGCTCAAGATGATATGCAGTAATGAAATGAGCTGTGGGTTATCTGTTTTAGCAGATATTATCAAGGCGATAACAGACCTTTGAATGTCCGGAGTGACCAATTAGAATCAATTATTCTAGAGCAGTGGCTTTCAAACTGGGGGGGCCCAAGATAGATCCAGGGGGGCACAGATTTTGCAGCATTTTATGAAACATAGAAATTTATCATAGATTTTATGCAATCAAACAACAGAAAAATAACACCACCAACCAAAAGAATTGATGTTCCAGAATTGTTTAACAGAATACGTTTTTTGGTTGAATTAAAGTTCTATGTTTAAGATTAAAAGGCTTTATTAGGGGGGCCGCAAAGCGATGCACTCTACACAAAGGGGGGGAAAGTTTGAGAACCACTGTACTAGAGAGCCGTGTTATCAAATATATAGCTTAAAAGTGTATCTTGATATGTATTTATAAACCAAAGTGATGCGGAAGGGTTTTAATCAATTAATTGAAACAAAGTTTCTGTTTCATGAAAATGACACTCACAACCTTCCAACATCATATCTTTGTGTTGTTAAAAGCTGTTGTTTGTGTTGTGTTTAGATAATGCCCAGCATGAGTGTTATCCCGGAGAATGGCCGTGTCCGTCTTCTGGTATCTGTATCGCTCTGGAGCATCTCTGTGATGGAACGTCACACTGTCCCGATGGAGAAGATGAAACAAACAGCACTGCTGGACGCAACTGCAGTCAGTCACTTTTCATCAAACTGTTTGACTGAAAGTTCCTAGTATTTCCATTGTAAGTCGTTGATGTGGTTGCTGTGATATGTCTCAGGTATTTGGCGCTGTGCTTCTCTAAGCTGTGAACATCACTGTCACGCCTCACCTGACGGAGGAACCTGTGCCTGCCCGACAGGATATGTGGTCAGTCAGAACGACAGCCGCTCCTGCATCGGTAACATTCTCCATTTTGAAGAAAATAGCCATTAGAAGTGTTTTATGATGTTACGATACCCACCACAATCTTGACATGTTTGTTCCCGGTGCAGATTATGATGACTGTACTCTTTGGGGTATGTGTGATCAGCTGTGTGAGGATGGGATCGGAACCCATCGCTGTAGCTGTCGGGAGGGATACGTCCTAGAGCAACATCGATACTGTAGAGCGAATCCTTCATGTGAGTCAACAAGACTTTAACACGCTACATTTAAAGAAACAATGCATGCACATTCTGATTTAGTATGTGTAACCGCATATCAGCCACTCAAAACACCTTAGCAACCGCAGAGAAATGCCCCGGCAACCTCTAACAACAGCCTTACATCACTGCAGCATGTTTTAAATGAAAAAGAATGTGAAGAACACGTGACAGACAATATAGGGTTAAACCATTTTTACAAATATTTTGGTAACGCTTTAGATTACGGCCCGCAATGTACCGCATAATTAAACAGAATTTGTAACAATAATGTACCTCTACAGTACATATCTGTAGGTAAAGGGGAACAATATGCAAAGTTTGGGGAATAAGGAAATTCAAAAAAATATTTATCTGTAATATTTTAAAACTAAGGGGTAACTATTTTAATTTAACGTGGTATGCATGACCCGCAGTATGCTATACAACAATCTTAGCGTGAACATACACGTCATTTTTGTAATCACAATGTACCCATAAATAAGCTACTGTGGATATTAATTAATATTAATATTTGACTTGACTTTAGGACAAATTTTATTTGATTAATTTTAGGATTGTTGGTCACAAATAATTTATTTTAATTATGAGTTATTTTGATGCAAAATCAATGTTGATCTTTTGCGACTATAATCAAGTATTTCAAGAGCGGTTTGATGCAGTTCCCTCATAAATAATATATTTTTTAATTTTCCTTACTCTTACCCCTTTATTCCCCAAACTTTGCATATTGTTCCCCTTTACCTACAGATATGTACTGTAGAGGTACATTATTGTTACAAATAGTTACGCTGTAAATCCTGTTTAATTATGCGGCACATTGCGGGCCGTAATCTAAAGTGTTACCGAATTTTTGTATTTACGTGTCTTATTTCTTTTACTGTAACATCTAAATTGAATATTGAAAGTATATTTTGTTCTTATTTTTTAAACTAAGGACACCTAATTGTTCTTTTGACTCTTTGAGTTTCTAGCATTTACAATGAATGGTGTTAACTGTTATCTTAAATGTGCATTAGCCGTCTCTTTAATTCTCTCAGTTTTCATTGAATGCCATCATGTTATTAAACTCCTGAATGTCTCACTCCCAGCAGATTGTCTGACAGGTTGTGGAAAAATGAAAAACAACTCTCTCACATTCATTACATCTTATCAAAAGTGCATTATAAAGTGTGTTCTCTGAAGATTATCTCAATTTAATTTGAATTCAGGTCTCTTTTAAAACTCTCTTACCTCATTTATTCCCTTTGCTTGGCACCAGCTTGTTAAAAAGACTGCGAGTAAATGTACATCTGACAAAGGGCAGAATTCACATTTCTTTCATGTCAGAATGGGCAAATATTGTTTGCTTGATAAGCTGATTTGTCAGTCTGTATTGATTGAAATGTGTTGTGTGTGTAGCTGGTGTTCCCTCTCTGATCTTCTCTAATGGACGAGATCTGTTGATGGCTGATGTTCACGGACACAACGCTCAAACTCTGGTCCAGTCTCAGAACAGAGGAGCTGCTGTCGGTGTGGACTTCCACTATCAGCTGCAAAGGGTCTTTTGGACCGACACCATCCAAAATAAGGTAAAACCCACCACAAACACAATCAAACATTTAAAAGCTCAGGGTCACTTGACAAATTGTTTCTTACAAAAAAAGTCAATTTTTATAAAAAAAAAGTTTTTGAAATGGATGATTTAGACTGAATAAAGCTCAGAACACTTAACATGTGTTGATTTAATGCTCTGGCACCTGCTGCGGCTTCTCAGTTTTCCTGAATTTAATGAGTGGCATTTCACAGATTACTGACATTCTGACCTTGTCTGAATGATATCACGGTTACGTTTGTTGTTGTTGATAACAAAGCTCTTCATTATACCCGCTTTTCCTCTTTAGACATGCACTAACTTCCCCGTCCCCCCAAACACACACACACACACACACACACACACACACACCAGTACTGATGTTTGGCTAATGTCTTAAAGGTGGGGTGGTTGATTTGGAAAGGTGCTAACTTTAGCCTGCTAGCACTGAAATTCTAATCCCACCCTCTATGCGATTCGCCGTCCAAAGCCACGCCTCCTCCAAACACATGAATGTATTTCATAAATCCACGTAATGAATTACAAACTAAATCCATTAAATTCTTCTCGAAGCATGTACATACCTGTCAAAAAGAAAGAGAGCAACCATGGGTATCGTCTTTCAGACCCTTTGCCTGCCGGAGCGGTCTCCATCGTGTAAAAGATGAACTGATGTTAATTCCAGTTTTTCCTCTTTTCTGATCCAGACGAATTTTCGTCACTGCTTTTTCAAAAACTGACTTTTGTTTTGTAGATCTACTTGTTGTTGGTTCCGCAGGAAAGTTTGATCGTTGCTGATTGTCCGCCATTCTCCCTACATTGACACAGCGGACGTGAGCGCGCTGATGACGTATGATGTCTGCGTGAACAGGGTGCACAGTGGTACGCAAAATACGTTGGCTGAAAATGTACACATGACCCGTCACAGCGGTCGGCCAGAGCGTTTTGATTGGGCGAACGTTTTTTGGTCCCACGCCTTTCACAGACGATATATAATTATACAAATATTATTTGACCACTATACTTCTTGATTGCTATCAGGATGTAAAGAGATTTCCAACCAACATGACAAAAAATGTTTCTGAACAGGATCACCCACCCTGCCTTTAAACAAAGTGAATTTTACCAAGTAGACTGCCAGTGTCTTCCCAGCTTCCCCAAGCTTCTGGGATAGTTCATCCAAAAACATTCTGTCATTATTTATTCATCCTCTTTCTTCTGAACACAAAAGAAGGTATTTTGAGAAATGTTTCAGTGGTTTTGTGTTCATACAATGGAAGTCAGCGGGGTTCAGTGTTGTTTGGTTACACACATTCTTCAGATCTTCTTTTGTGTTCTGCAGAAGAAAGAAACTCACACAGGTTTGTAATGACATGAGGATGTAAAAATTGTATTTTTCCTCAAATAAATTCTGCACATAACAGTGATTAAAACGGGTTTTAAGTACAGAGAAAAGAAAACCTCAATATCAATGCTTTGGTCTGTGAGGATTAAAGAAAAAAAGAGTTTGAGTGGAGGTTGTGAAGGAAGTTGGCTCTTCGTCAGCGGAAAGGGAATTCTTTGACTGATGCCTGTAGATACAGCTAATACGTTAATAATGGCTGAGCAGTCTGTCTCCCGCAGGACCGCAGTCACGGTAACCAACTCGACCCGGAGATAGACTCCAAATGTTCCTAATCTCCAAAACATGTCTGATATGCAGGAAAACGCCACATATTTCTGCGCAATTTTATGCAACCTGAGACCATCTCGAGTGATCGTGCAGTTCCTCGCATTCACTTTTTGAGGCGTTCTTTGGCCAGCTTTGTTTTAAACTCTTGGCTACTCTGTGGTTTGGATATCAGCCATAAAGCAGAGAAGTGGGTAGGTACTAAGAGACGGGTTTGTGCGATCAGTCTCCTCGCAGGGGGTCCGCAAACAGCCACAGCACCACAGCTTGAGTTTCTGTTCGACGGGTCAGCAGAGAGGCGTCGTCTTTGAGACGTTTGGCTCTGGTTTCCAAAGGGCAAAGCTTGCGGTGGTGCCTTCGCTTGTGTTATGATGCCAAGAGATCCAGCCTGAGAAACCCATGCCATCTTTGAATCAATAGGGCAGTGGTTTCAGAGTACACTTTATAAAAACTCCCTCTCAGGTGAGACCCGTGATACAAGCTGGACCGCAATCTTATTGCCTGTGATTAATGAAGAAATGGATGTAATGTACACTTGAGTTATGAACCCATAAGAAAGAAAAATCACGCATGAGATCTCTTTATTATATCTCAATTATTTCTCTTAGACGTCAATGAGATTAATGGAGAGCAGTCTCATCTGCGTCTCAGATATTTCTCCCGAGAAAACGAGTCAGAAATCTGACAAATGTCTGAGAAGAGATGTCAACAATGTGTCAAACTGAGCTCAGATTTGTCAAGTCTGCATTTAAAAGTCAACATTATTGAAGATCTCAATATCAACTCAAACATTTCTCATCACATTTACCCAAATACACATTATTTTACCTCTACAATCCATAATTATTATAGTTTTGATTTGAGTATTTTGATTTTAGTTGTATTAATATTTACAGCTAGCTTTTATTTTTAGATTCATAGTTTTTATGTTAATTTTGGTTAGTTTTTGCCATTTCTTGTCATTTTATAAGTTATTCGTTTATTTTTTATGTTGCTTTGTAGGATTAATACATTTTTTATTTTGGTTCTATTTTAGTTTTTGTTTATTTCTATAATTGTAGTGCTTTAAACTTATTTCAGTTTATTTTTGAGGCAACATTTCAATTCTTTGTTTAGTTTTCCTAATAATTTTTAGGTCAATATTTTATTTCATTTCAATGAACGGAAACGTTTTCAAGATTACAATTTTAGTAAAATAATTAGAGAGCCTGTGAAATAACCTGTCTGCTACAATCTACATTCATTAATGCTGTGTTTAAACCAAACGCGAACAATCGCGTTCCTCGCTCTTTATTACTCGCGAGAAAAGTTTGTTATTTCGCGCAAGAGACGCGTGCTGACAAATATTTTTAAATCGCATGGAAGATGAGATTGACGCGCGTTGGCAGGAATCGCGCCGCCCGATTCACATCACTCGCATCGCCTGCCACGAGTTCGCATCTTTGCATTCACTTTACTCGTGCAAATGGCTTAATTCGTGTTTGGTGTGAACGCCCCGTTACACCCCCATACTCTTCATGTGTTTCAACAATCGTTTTTTGGTTTAAAAAAACAATTTTAGGAGAAACATCATTGATACTTTAATGAAACACAACCTATGAAAGAGAAACAACATGTGTCATCATTTCCATCCAGGTGTTTTCTGTGGATATGGACGGCTCTCATCTTCAGGTGGTCTTAAACGTATCCGTCGATTACCCTGAGAATCTGGCCGTGGATTGGGTGAACAATAAGCTGTACGTGGTGGAGGCCAGCGTCAACAGAATCGATATGGTGGACTTAGACGGGAGCAATCGCGTCACGCTGATCGCAGAACACCTGGGAAACCCGAGAGGTCTCGCTCTTGACCCAACCGTGGGGTGAGTACCAAATTTGAGTAGACGCTGACATAAATCCACCCCAGCTTCCTCTCCATAATCCACACCCGAAAAATCATCAAACTCCGGCCCGGATTCAAGATCTTTCTACCGCGTCTGCGAGGATTAGTCAGAAGTAATTAAGTGAAGATGACCATCACAGAAACCCGATAGAGCCGCGGGTGCAGGTGGCCCCCGGTTAGATTAAAAAGTGATAATTAACGCATACAGGCGCGTCGCTTTGAAGAGCGTCTAAGGAGAGTTCAAAATCCAGATCTTATCCTCAAGGGTTTTATCTGCAATCTCATGCGATAGAAACTGATGGAAACATTACATGTGATTTAAATTGTGTTGAGTTCAGGTACCTGTTCTTCTCCGACTGGGACACTCTGAATGGCGAACCCGGTTTAGAGAGAGCCTACATGGACGGCACCAACCGCTACGGGATCATCAGGTCCAAACTCGGCTGGCCCGCCGGGATTACTTTAGACCTCGAGGCCAAGAGAGTGTATTGGGTGGACAGCCGATACGATTACATCGAGACCACGACTTACGACGGTCTGCACAGGTATTTTTATTAAGGAGCTCTTTCAAGACGTTCAGATTTCCACAGGTCACACGTGGGCTCTGTTCCAAACCTTGAGCGCTGTGCTCAAAGCACACAGTCATAAATTGTGATTTCTAGATTGTTGTGTTATTTTTCACGCATTCTTCAATAGGAAAACGGTGGTCCATGGTGGTTCGGTGATTCCTCATCCGTTTGGCATTACTCTGTTTGAGCATTCAGTTTATTACACTGACTGGACCAAGATGGCCGTTATGAAAGCTAATAAATACAACGACAACAGTCCACGAGAGCTCTACAGGACCTCTCAGAGACCACACGGTCTGACTGTGGTTCATGCATACAGACAGCCCTTTGGTAAGCTGTCAGAAACATGACTGTGAAGGATTGTTCTGTTGGTGTTGTGATGATGTTAGTTTGACGTGTGTGTGTTTAACCCGTGTTACCAGCGAGTAACCCGTGTGGGACTGACAGAGGAGGATGTGAACACATCTGTGTTTTGAGTCACAGAACTGATAATGGAGGTTTGGGATATCGCTGCCGATGCAGAATGGGCTTCGATCTGCACGCTGACGGCAAGAGATGCGTCTGTAAGACACCGTCTGTCTGTCTAGTCGTCTATTTATCTGTCTCTTTGGTCATCTATCTGTCTGTCTATCTATCTGGTCATCTGTCTTTCTTTCTGCCTGTCTGTCTGTCTGTCTCTCTTTCTGTATGTCTGTCTGACTGTCTGTTTGGTCACGTGTCTGTCTGTCTGTCTGTCTGTCTATCTGACTGTCTGTTTGGTCACGTATCTGTCTCTCTCTCTATCTGTCTGTCTGGTCATCTACGTATCTGTCTGTCTCTCTCTATCTGTATGTCTGTCTGTCTGGTCATCTATATGTATGTCTTTCTGTCTCTCCATCTATCTGTCTGTCTCTCTATCTGTCTGTCTGGTCATCTATCTGTCTGTCTCTCTCTATCTGTATGTCTGTCTGTCTGTCTGATCATCTATCTGTATGTCTTTCTGTCTCTCCATTTATCTGTCTGTCTGGTCGTCTAACTGTCTATCTCTCCATCTATATGTCTGTCTATCTATCTGTCTGTCTGGTCATCTACAGTATCTGTCTGTCTCTCCATCTATCTGTATGTCTGTCTGTCTCTTTATCCGTCTGTCTCTCCATCTACCTATTTGTCTGTCTGTCTCTCTAACTGTCTGTCTCACTCTCTCTATCTGTATGTCTGTCTGTCTCTTTATCCGTCTGTCTCTCCATCTATTTATCCGTCTGTCTGGTCACCTATCTGTCTGTCTCTCTCTCTATCTGTATGTCTGTCTGGTCATCTATCTGTCTGTCTGTTTATCTCTCTGTTCTCTTGTTTATCTGGTCATCTGTCTGTCTGCCTAACAGTCTGTTTATCTGTTTGGTCAACTGTCTGTCTGGTCATCTGCCAGTCTGTCTATATGTCTGTCTGTCTGGTCATATCTCTATGTGTCGGTCTGGTCATCTGTCCGGTCATTTTTCTTTCTTTCTGTCTATCAATCTGCCAGTATGTCTATCTGTCTGTTCATCTGTATGTCTGTCTATCTGTCTGTTTGATCTTCTGTCTGTGTGTCTCTTCCTGTTTGTCTATCAATCCATCTTCCTGTCCGTCTAGTAGCCTAGCATCCTATATTAGCATCCGCACGAGCAAACATGAGTCATTGTGACAGTAGACGTGTCTGTTAATGTTCTGTAATCTGTCTTCCAGCTGTGAGGCAGTTCCTGCTGTTCTCCAGTCAGCTGGCAGTGAGAGGAATCCCCTTCAGCCTCTCCACACAAGAGGACGTCATTCTGCCCATCACAGGGACGCCGTCATATTTCGTTGGAGTGGACTTCAGTTCTGCAGACGATTCCATTTTCTTCTCAGACACAGTGAAGGACATCATCTACAAGCAGAAGGTCGATGGAACTGGTAAGAGTCCACCCTCAAATGTCAGCAAATGATACAGAGTCTGTTGTTTTTGGACTCATCTGAGGGCCTGAGGCATTATTGTAGTTGTGTGTAGTGTGTGTTGTTTGATGAAATGTCCTTGACCGCTGGGGCAGATACAGTGTGAAACAGATACTCCATTCATCTCCCCGCCTGAACGTTTGCTGTGTGCCAACAACACATTTCACTGCATGCGATCTCTCCTATCAGAAGCTTTCAAAGGCCAAAGACATGAGATAATGTGTTCAGTGGTGTCGGAGTACTTAAAAACAACTTCCCCAACCCAAAATAGAATCAATAGTGTGCACAATCCAGTCCTGCCCTCATGTGAGCCATATGTCCTTTGACTGTAAATAAGAGCATTATTTTGTTGTTTACATTAGGGATGTAAAGATATGTATTGACATTAAATATTGCAAAAACAAAAACTTTATGCGTATTGTAGAGATGTTTTTTATGATGTGTATTGGTTCAGCTGTCAGCATGTGACCTACATCAACACATATAAAGTTTTGATGGTTTTACTGATTTAAAAAAATCCTTTATGGTTTAGTTGTCTAATTCTTTTCTTATCTTATTTTACACTTACAGACCATTTTGATTTTGTTTATTTACATGCATAACGTTGCAGTCCTTCTGAAACCTTGGATGTCAAAATTCACTGTGTTTCAGGAAAAACATTGTACTTTATAAATGATGAAATACTGTGTTTTCAAAGTTGACAAGCACTTTTAAATACTTTTTATCGGTTAGATATTTGCAAAACGCTGAAATATGGAGATGCGAGGTTTCAAAAGGACAACAGCGATGTTGTCAATCTTGCATGTTGTCAATTTTAGAACAAAGTAACAAATGTTACTGTTAGTCTTGTTGAAAATAGTGTGATACTATCGTAATCGTGAACCCAGTATCACGTCAAATCATGAGCTGAATGTATCGTTACATCTTTAGTTTTAACACTAAAAAAATGTTTTTTAAATGAACATTTAAGCACTTTTTATATTAAGAAATTGTTATTTATCATATATTTTTTTAAGTAAAATTGTGTAGGTTTTAAAACGTACAAAACAAATGACTGTTCTTGTCATTACCTTTACTAGAGTTGAATATAAATCCGTCCGATGACCCCAGCAAAAGTCCATCACTTAAAGTGCTACTTAACCTCGCCAAAAACCCTCAAGTTGTTCCAAAACCTGTGTAATTTTTTTCTTCTGCTGAACACAAAGAAAGATATTTGGAAGAATGTCAGTAACCAAACAGATCTCACCCCCATTGACTCCCATAGTGGGGAAAATAAATACTATGGGAGTCAATGGGGGATGTGATCTGTTTGGTTGCTGACATTCTTCCAAATATCTTCCTTCGTGTTTAGCAGAACAAAGAAATGTACACAGGTTTGGAAAAACCCGAGGCTGCGCGTAAATGATAACGGAATTTTCATTTTTGGGTGAACTGTCCCTTTCAGTTCAATTGTGTGCTGAGAGTGAATCAACTTCAATCATTCAATATTGACGTTAATCTTTTCCTCTTTGATGTGTGCAGACAGGGAGGTCCTCGCAGCCAATCGGGTGGATGGTGTGGAAGATCTGGCTTATGACTGGATCTCAAAAAACCTGTACTGGACGGATCCGCGATACAGGAGTATATCTGTCATGAAGATAGCGGATAAATCCAGACGGGCCATTGTACGCAACCTGAACAATCCCAGATCCATAGTGGTGCACCCGGTGGCTGGGTGAGTGAGTGATTTGGTTCCTAATATTATGACAATAAACGCTAATGAAGCAATTATAAAACAGACATCACCAAGCACTGACGCATCGTGATCTCAGTTTCAAAATCACGTTCAAATGTTAACAGAGGAGCGGGCGCGAGCCAGAAAGGCAGCTCGGGGGTCCTCCCTTTCTCCTCTCGGTCTCCCAAAGACCGTGAAAAAGCATTAACAATCGGGCCACTTGTGTCCACTCACACCTTTCATAATACAGGAGGTGCTCAGGCATTCATAGATCGCCCCTGCTTTGAACTTGGCACAGAGACAGGAACTCTTTCTGCCTCTCCGGTGGGACATTTCCAATGGCTTCAAAGTCAGGAGGCCTCGAGTCTCAGGAGACTAGATTAGTGCATGAAGGACGGTATTGTAGTGTGCACTAAGATCTTGGCTTAACGGGGGAAAGCCCCGCGGAGCGCCCGAATAAACCGCTCGTACCTCACCGTTTATAAATAACACCCAACAGACGCTTTTTGAAAGCATTTGGGCATTTCGGTGAGGCACATGCAGGAAACGATTTTGGCACTAATGCACGTGTGTGTGTGTGTGTTGGCAGCTATATATTCTGGACTGACTGGTACCGTCCTGCTAAGATTATGCGGGCGTGGGGTGATGGGTCACATGCTCAGTCGATTGTGAACACAACTCTCGGCTGGCCCAATGGTCTGGCTATTGACTGGAGGTGAGTTCATTTACTACAATACTCCATTCATTTGCTCTTAAAATACCACACAGAATAATTCATATTTTTCATTCATAAATCTGACTGCTGTTTAACTTTGCTTGATGGCTTTCTAATGCTGTGATTCGTTGTTTGTTTGCTCACGCGTTTGGTTCCTAATCCTTAAAATCACGATCTGACATAATCCTGTTTCTCAGCTCTGGATTTAAACTCTCTCTCTCTCTCTCTCTCTCTCTCTCTCTCTCAGTGCCATGCGTTTGTATTGGGTTGATGCTTTCTTTGATAAGATCGAGCACAGCAACTTTGACGGCCAAAACAGGTTGTCTTTGGATCGTATAACTCAGATCTCCCACCCGTTTGGACTGACTGTTTTTGGAGGTAAATCTGTCTGTCTGTGTGTCTGTTCATCCATCCATCCATTCATTCATCATTCTGTCTATCTGTCTGTCTATCAATTGTCTATCTATGATTTGTTGTCATTTAATATTCTATTTTCCATCTATCTACATTCTGTCTATCTTTATACCTGTCTGTCTGTTGATCATTCAATTTATTTATCTGCCTGTCTGTCTAAATATCAGTCTGTCTGTCCACCTTTCGGTCCAGTTGCGAACCCTCAGGGCCCTCTGTGATGACCTAAACTATCGTAAAAAATAATATTTAAAAACTTTAAAATATTATTTTTAATAAAAGTCGGCCGATTTTCCCTATTAGATATGTGTCTGTTTGACTTCCTGGATCGATGAGGACTCTTTCCACGTGAGATTTCCAAGTCTCACGAGAGTAATTCAAGATCACGGAGCAGTCGCAGTTTATGCGATGTCATATGCTGTCTGCGCAGCCTGCAAGAAGTCGAACGTGTGCTTATGTCGGGCGCCTTCTGTTAGCATTCTGCTGGCTGACAGTACAGTAAATCAATGGGAGAGATTAATTTTGAGTGACAGTAAAACTGACCAATCATATCATCTTTCTAAACGGCTTTGTTTTTTGCTAACTTTCCGTCCATCTGGGGGGTTGTTCACCAGCAATCTCGTAAAGTGGAAGAAGCACACGAAGCAGATTCGCCAACCGCCAAATTTAAAGAAAAGAAGGAGAAATGCGGAAAACGTCATTCAAAACGCAAAACACTAACAGCCTGTGGATGAACTTTATCAAGTCTCGGAAAAAAAGAGAAAAGCAACTAATGCTCCGCATACCCAGGCCATTTGCGAGAATGAGTTCGCGGACTGACTAGGTAATATGCTTATAAATTAAATCCTTGTCATTTGAGATGTTATTCAAAGCTTACAAGATGAAATGTCGGGAACAAGTAAGTAAAATTACTGTAAATCTGTGCCATGTACGGAAGCTTCGTGCCAAGCGGATTCAGCTTTGGCGCCACTACTATGACTCGTCAGGATTGTTGTGCGTTCTTATGAATTTGCTTGCATGCGGGTGATTTATATATGTGTATTAGTTTTTAAAAATTTTTTTGAGTTATTATGGCTTAAATCAAAATGAACCAACTGCAGTTTGATTGATATGAATTGGAATGCACAATAAAAAACGTGATTTTTTACATTTTTTTAAAACGGAGTTATCTCATTTTGGAACCAAACTCTTCAAATACCCGCGTATACACGATTTGTTCAAACGGCATTTGAATCATTGACTCGCTTGATTCAATCAGTAAGGAAACACCGCTGTCTGTTGCTCAGAGACCTGCAATCGTTCTGGCAATTGCAGATGGCAAAAAAATATGAATTTGAGGGTCTTTTTATCAGTGGTGTAAAGTATTGGAGTAAATGTAATTAGTGACTGTACTTAAGTATCTTTTTGGCTACTTTGTAGTTGTACTGAGTATTAAAGATATTATCAACTTTTACTCTCTACTTGACTACATTTTTGAACAAGTATACAGTATGTACTCTTTACTCCACTACATTTGTAATGACTAATGCAATTACACATTATATTTTGCATGGCACCTATCTTTTTTGCAGCAGTTAATTTTTGCTGCAGAAGAATTAATATTGCCATTTAAAGGGCATTGAAGGTACTTCTTGTGAATTTTGCCCTTACTTCTTTATGTGAATACGAGTGCATTATCAGGTAGTTGACAATCGCTGGCTTTGACTTTTTAATTTTACCTAACATTATTTTATTTATCCGTTATATTGAAGACACCTTTTTGAAGAATGTTGGCTTACTTATGAGCACTTGAGCTTAAATGAGACTTGGGTGTTTGTAATAGACGTACAGTAGGTTATGGTGTCGACCATGATTTGTTGCAATTTTGAGGTGTTCAGTCTTATTATGATTTAAGAAAATAAATGCGATTGCTCTCCTCACAAATCAACAGTTTCTTGTTTTTCACTGACGTGTCTCTTAAGTGTTGAGGACTAGTGCTGCTTTGAGCTTACATTCAGTATGAGTAAAATACTCAAGTACTGTTAAAATCAGATACTCTAAGACTTTTACTGAAGTCGTTTTGGAATTGTTGACTTGTAACTTGTAATGGAGTAATTTTTACTGCAAGGTATCTGTACTTTTACTTAAGTATGGTTTTCAGGTACTCTTTACACCTCTGCTTTTTATAGCCTATAATTTAGATCAAACTTTTGCCTCAAGTCTCTTCAAACTGGTGTGTGTGCAACGTGATGGGAGGGGCGGGGTCCGGGATCTTTTCAAGTGAAACATGTGAAACAGCAAAGGCTGCTACTGGTGTCTCAGCAAACCCATTAAAAAAAAGTCACCGCTGCCACTGCTGTCTACCTGTCTATCTAACTATCAACCTGTCTGTATGTCTATTATTTATCATTCTCTGTATCTATCTGCGTTCTGTCTGTCTGTCAATATTTATTATTCTTTGTCTATCTTTCATTCATTCTATCTCTAGTTCTGTTTGTTAAATGTATAGGTTCTGTCTGTCTTATCATTTATCATTCTTTTTATCTATCTACATGCTGTCTATCTTTAGTTCTGTTTGTTAAATGTATCTAACTTATTAAAGAAGCCGTTTTCTGAGTCGACATTGTGGTGACCTTGAGGATACGCACTGTATTACTATCAGTGATGGATAGAAAGGAGTTCATTTTTCCATCAGTGTCTGTCACCATCATAATGTCACTTTAACAACGGTCTGTGAGACGCAAGTCATTAAATAAACTTGAGTGTTGAAAGATCAGGGTTCAGATGTCAGAGTTCTGGACAGCTATTCTTCTCTGATGATTTAATGAATCTGCTCTAGGTTACGTGTACTTCACCGACTGGCGGCTGGGGGGAATCGTGAGGGTCCGTAAAACAGACGGAGGGGAGATGGTGGTCATCCGCAGAGGGATCAGCCACATCATGCATGTCAAATCTTTCAACGCTGATTCTCAAATCGGTAAGAGACTCGTTCATTCCTCTCGGTGCAATGACTTTCGCTTTCTTGGGATGTTACGAGTTATTTCTCCTTATTTAGCAATGGAAACAAAATTGTAAAAAGTGGTTGCTAGGTCGTTCTGGATGGTTCTCAGGTAGTTGAGTCAAAGCAGCTCTCATATCTGTGATAGTCTGCTTTTTAGCCCTGGCTCCGATTCAACCTTCAGTGCAAGTGTGGGATTTCTTTGGATTTCTTGTCGACACGGCCAAAACTTCTGGTCAGATTGCTTGGAAAAGTAACAGCACACCTCAACTCGATAATGTTTCCAAGCAATCTAAAGAAAGCTGAGAAGGCATTTCCTTCTCTGAGTCAGTCCAGAAAACCCAGAATGGTCACGCTGCGTTGCCTTTTACCCCCAACAGGATCTAATTTCTGCAGCCGGCAAACCAATCCCAATGGAGACTGCAGTCACTTCTGTTTCCCTGCACCGAATTCTCAACGGGTGTGCGGCTGTCCGTACGGCATGAAGCTGGAAGCCAATCAGCAGACGTGCGTGGACGATCCGTCCAATGAGCCGCCGACTCTCCAGTGCGGCTCAAACTCCTTCTCCTGTGCCAACGGGAAGTGTGTTCCTCAGACCTACCAGTGCGACGGGGTGGACGACTGTCATGACAACAGCGATGAGATCAACTGCGGAGCTATCAGTAACGCTTCTCATGCCATTGTTAAAGAAATACGAACATTCTCTCGTAATTGATGCATTAGAAAAAAGCGTGCATTCAAAATATAACTGAGAGTTTTTCCTGTCTGCCCCCTGACAGATAACACATGCTCTCCCACCGCCTTCACGTGTGCCAACCAGCGCTGTGTGCCCAGGAGCTGGCGCTGCGACGGGCACAACGACTGTTTCGATGGCAGCGACGAGAGCGACTGCCCCACACGGACTCCTGGCACTTGCCAAGCGGACCAGTTCAGCTGCGCCAACCATCACTGTATCCCTCGCACATGGCTGTGTGACACAGATAATGACTGCGGAGACGGATCGGATGAGAGCAACTGCGGTATGTAATGTATCTCTGAAAGAGAACTTGCATGTGAAGTGAAATATACCGTATGTAAATCTTAAATCCAACTGCATGGAAGCAAGTTATAACTGGGCATTTTATTTCCCGTAGGTGAGGTCAAATCTTAATATTGCAGTTGTTTCACATAGAACAGTGAATGTCAACCTCATTAACTTCAAGTCAAGAAATTCCCCCAATCTACAGAAATAGAAAGATTTATATTTGTTAGAAAAATAAACAAACAGTAAGAAATATGATTTTATATTTGCTTTTTTATCGATATATTTATTTGATTATATTTATATTTGATTTGAATGCAAGTCTTATTTTAAATCATTTGACGTCATCTTGATGAAAGTGTGTTGAGGCCCAAGTTTCAGTGACAGCAATGAGATTAAACGGAGAGCAAAAAGAGACTTTTTTGCATTTCTCACGATCAGAAGACGCAAGTTATCTCACGTGTGTCAACTTAACGGGTTTAGAAAGCAATTCAAGAATGTTTCTCACTAGGGATGTAACAATACCCAAATCTCACGCTGCGATAATACATCGGTGTAATGACTGCGGTACAATGTTTTTTGTGCTATTTTGATGAATGAAGACTTGGGAAAAAGTGCCATAGGTGTTTAATAAACAATTCTTGAACATTGCAATGATGTACAAAGTAACCATGTCGTATCCTGTCCTCTTTTCTTTATCCTCTAATCATAACTGTTGCTTTGAGGAATGAGGAACAGTATGAGATAGGTCAAAAACTCCCTCTTATAAAATAAAAAACGATTATAGTGTTTAACATTCTCTGTGTTAAAGACCCGGAAGACCTATCATTTCATACAGTCATGTGACCACGATAATATTGAGACAATTTTGCTATTGCGAGACCATGAAATTGATCATATTGTTACATCCCTGTTTCTCACTCTGCTCAGATTTCTCCAAAATTCTGGGATTTAAATTCATCTTTTCAGAACCACATTATCTGATCATCTGTGTGTTTCATTTCTTTTAAGGGATTTTAGGAGAAACACGACTGAGATGCCCTGTCAAGTTGCTAAAGCAACAGTTGTGTTCTTTCTGTTTCATTCAAATTTTCTGTCGTTCTGATCTGCAGATTCCATCGGCACATGTTACCCCGGGCAGTTCCAGTGTCCCGACCACCGCTGCATTGACCCCAGTTACGTGTGTGATGGAGACAGAGATTGTGCGGACGGGGCAGACGAGCGGGGCTGTGGTAAGTCTCCAGCTCATTCTGTTATTGCTAAAGTCAAATGTTTGTCTTGTTGAGCGGTGGTCCGAATGTTTCTTGTGTTTTTTCAACAGTATACAACTGTACAGCTTATGAGTTTAAGTGTGCCGACGGACATCAGTGCATCAACTCTTATTATCAGTGTGACGGAGTGTTTGACTGTAACGATCGCTCCGATGAATCTGGATGCCGTAAGTACAGTATAAACAAATGAAACTTTAACAATAGCGACACATTCTCATGTGAAACAACCCATAAACATGTGCGCTCTTGCTTATCTCCTATTTTGATTTTGGAGTGTAACACAATGCATTAATCGTTTTTTTCACACCTGAGGAAATACGATTGAACTTACATGACCTTTGACCCCTTCAGCCACCAGACCGCCGGGCATGTGTCACCACGAGAGTGAGTTCCAGTGCCAGTCAGACGGCAGCTGTATTCCCTCGAACTGGGAATGTGACGGGCACCCGGACTGTGAAGATGCTTCGGACGAGCATCACGCGTGCCCGCCGCGCACGTGCCCCTCCTCTCAGTTCCGGTGTGATAACGGCAACTGTGTGTTCCGCGGCTGGATATGTGACGGAGATAATGACTGTCGCGACGGCAGCGATGAGCGGGACTGTCCCACGCCCCCCTTCCGCTGTCCCAGCTGGCAGTGGCAGTGCCCCGGGCACAGCGTGTGTGTTAACCTCAGCAGGGTGTGCGACAACACCCCAGACTGTCCTAATGGAGCGGACGAATCCCCCCTTTGCAGTAAGTCTGGACTTCTGTGTGTTTGTTTGTTTTAAAGAGATATTCTGCCCTAAAATGACTGCAAACACATTATTTACGGTGGTTATTCTTATCGATGATCATACGGGCTGTTAAACCCTAATGAGCGGAAATGATTGCTTGGATAAACACAGGTGAAGATTGAAAGGACAATTTTTTGACCATTGTTGTTCTAAACAGCCCACAATGAGTTTGTATTTCGCGAAGCTATCTCACATTTTTGTTTGATCTCAGTGATGGAAACATGATGGAAAAAAAACATTTTTTAGATTTGCTACCAGCATTTATTAAATCATGTTGATCACAATATAATTTGTATATAATTTACATGTCTCGATAAAAGTCGTGTTTACTGTAATGCATTTACAATGAAAACCAACAGGAGAATTCGGTTAATGTAGTCGAAAATTATGATCTCAGATTTGAGATTTTGAAAAACCTCCAAAGTTTTCAATTGTAAGTGCATATCTTTCTAAAGGAGCATTTTAAATCAAATTGAATTCGGAGCGTTTCTTTAAATTGAATTCTTTTTTCTGTTTGTTTACATTTAAACTGTTATGCTGGGTTCACACCAAACGCGATTTGCGCGAGTAATGTGCGTACAAAGTCAACGCAAAGACGCGAAAATACGCGAACTCGCAGCAGGCGATGCGAATGAGGTGAATCGGACATTTTCACGTGAAATTTCAACTCGAGAAATTTACGCGACGAGCTCGTCGACACCTACTGTTTGACAGGTCCGGACGCGTGAAGACACTCCCCGATGCGTGATGTTTTTCGCGTCACTAATAACGAACTTTTCCCGCGAGTAATAAAGAGCGTGGAACGTGATTGATCGCGTTTGGTGTGAACCCAGCATTACAGTCGCTCAGTTGATTCTGACGCATATAATGTGAAGTTTTTAGTATTAAAGATCCTGTGTCGAATCATGCATGTCTAATCTGAAAATTAACATTGAAGTGATCTGTGATTTCCCTTTCATGTGTACTCCCCGCTCACAGATGAACCCTTACCAGGTAGGCTAAAGCCCTAAATCACCCACAATCCTCTGCATGTAGCACTAATCTATACCGCCTCGGTCTGTCCAAACTCACTAACTGTCCAATTACTGTCTGAAACACGACATTGTTGTCTGTGTTTAGTATTATAGACCCCCGGGGATATAGAATGTAGAGCTGCACATGTCTTACAGTAGATATTTTAGTTTGCATGCATAAATATACTGTAAGTAGCTGAACCTTAACAAGAATGACAGAATTCGTTGTTGTTAGGGCTGGGCTGTATTTTAAATATTTGATCAAAAATTAGGTTTTGTCCTTTTTATTTGCCTATAAAATTTCCAAGATATTTTTCCTGTGTGTGAGAACAAAAATGGTTTTAGAGTTGGTCACTAAAACAGTGAGTGATTTGTTCCAAACTCTGACACCGTGTCTACACCGGACGCGGCGCGATAAAAGACAATAGAACGCATTAGAACCCATTATAATTTAAAATATTGTCCACACTGGATGCGGCACTGGTCGCGTCCGGCGTAGACACATTGTGATTCAACTATTCATTTATGTCTTTAATAAAACAAATTCAGTAAAAATATATTTATTAACATTTACATTTAGCAGATGCTTTTATCCAAAGCGACTTTCAGGAATGAGGAAACAACGAACCAACAAGGAAACAATGGAGTGATATTATATATATTTGGATTTGTTTAATTTTTTATTCTGTATGTAAACACTAAATTGTCACTCAGGATTGTGTTCATTCAACTGAATTTTTGTATTAAATGGCTTAAAATATCACTAGGATTTTCTAAACTGTGTCTCCCAGCCCTATTAGCATCCACTTATTACACTGCTCGTTGGAATGCTTGATTCTGATTGGCCAGTCGCGACATTTGCAGGTTCGTTATTCCCAGATAACAACCTCTCAAAACTAATAACACACGGTAGCCCGGACGCAACAAATCATTTTGACAGTTTTTCTTGACAAATGTCTTTTAATAACATATATGATATTACAGTATATTTACAAATGAGCCTGTTCGTGACATTTGAACGTCGTTTCTTACCTTAAAACCGGAAGTAAGCGGCTTTTCCTCGCGGAAGACGTGTCATCTCAGCCTTTATTTTATCCTCACAGATCAAGAGAGCTGCTCTGATAACAATGCTGGCTGTACTCACGGCTGTATCCAGGGTCCTTTCGGTGCCCAGTGCACGTGTCCCATGGGCTACCAGCTGAGTAACGACTCAAAAACATGCGAGGATGTGGATGAATGTCATCCTCCAGGTGTGTGCAGTCAACACTGCTTCAACGAGAGAGGATCCTTCCGATGTCACTGTCAGGATGGATACACGCTGGAGGCCGATGGACGCACATGCAAGGCTTCAGGTTTGTGTGTCGTCTCTGACTGTTCTGCGATCAGTACTCTGGTACTCCAAAATACTGCAGCAGTTTTCTTTACTCTGTAGTCCTTAAATTGATGCATTAGAACTGATTTTAGGTGCTGGAAGTAGTATGTTTTGTCTTATTTTAAATCACCTTTGCATGCATTTTAAAGTGAACATATTAATCATTCATTTTACAAAACATAATAGATTTTTTAAATATGTGTTCGCACTATTGATATCCATATATACTGTACAACATATGTACTATATTGACTATATCGATAGATTATTAAATATATTCATAGATTAGATTATTGTTAGAAATAAGATTCTAATATTCAAAATATTGTGACTTATTTTAGTTACAATAACAGTGTTTTCCAAATTGGAAATGAGTTTACTATAGTAAATATTATAGGATATTACAGTATTTGTGTAATTTGTTAATATGTGCTACAGTATTCTGTAGTGTTAACTATAGTGAATTTATCGGCTGTAGTAAATACTGTAGTATACTTCAATATTTACTATGGTTATTTTGAATAAACGCTATCTAGGAATTTTACTGTAGTTTACTATAGTAAATGCGAAAGTATACGGTAGTATTTTTATGTTGAAATATACGTACAAAAACTTCTTACTGAAGGATGAATAAAACGAAAGGATCTTCATCATATTTTGTGTAACAACCAGCAGGTCCATAAAACAAGATGTGATTTGGGTTTTGTGATGATTCTGGCATGACAGATATTAGTGAAGCGGAGCCTTGCTGGTCTCAACCAAGTCCTCTCAGATTACCACAGATAAGACAAATAACATATATGTCAGTCACAAACTTTCTTACGGGGTCATGAGGTTGTAATCACCAAACAAAGACATGTGTGAGCTCTGTGACTGACAAGAGCCCATTCCCTCCACATCACCTGTGGAAAAACGCTGTCATCTGATACAGCTTTTCTTCTTTCTCAATGCTGCTTTTCAACAGGACTCTTTTTGATCTCTCTCAGATATGTCTCGCATAGATATGTCTCGCATAACTTAGAGCTGAAACATGGAGAAAGTTTGGATTTATTTCTGGGCCTGCTATGATTTTTGTTCTTGTCGTAGTTATGAATACATATTATTTTAAATAATTTAAATAATAAAAGTTCTATAAAATAGAAATAGAAATAATTATTCAATATAAATTACATTAAAAAGTTATAGTAAGTTATATAAATTATTATATAACCAGTAAGTTATATAAACAATAAAAAATTATAAATATAAAATATACTGTATATCTTCTTAAATGTAGGATCCCGAGAGGTGTCGCTCTTAGTGGCCAGTCGGAGCCAGATCATATCAGACGACATCGCCTCGCAGCCAAACGTCATTCGCTCTTTGGTTCGAGATGGTCGTAACATCGTGGCTGTGGATTTTGACTCCGTTACGGATCGTATTTACTGGTCAGACACCACCCAGGACAGAATATGGAGCGCTCACAAGAATGGAAGCGACCGCACTGTGGTGAGTGTCCAAAATGTCATGCCAACACTTTTCAGGTCAATGTGAAATCAAATCTTTTGCCAAAATGTTGCCACACCATTTCTCCTCCCTCACCGCTGTTCTGGCATACATCACCAACTTATCACAATGAATCTATTTACATTATTTCTCATTCATATCCAGTTCCACTCAAGCTTGCCAGATTACAGAAATAAGACAGGTTTCAACCAGTGTGTTGTGTTGACTGTAACCCCTTAAATTCAGTCCTTGGCACAAAAGCTTGTAGTCTTTTCGGCATCAGAAATCATTTGATTTTCCCATCATCCTCTCAATACTTTTTCTCACCTTTCAGATCTTTGACAGCGGCGTCACTGTGACGGAGAGTCTCGCTGTCGACTGGGTCGGCAGAAACCTGTACTGGACCGACTACGTGCTGGAGACCATCGAGGTGTCCAAACTGGACGGTTCCCACAGAGCGGTGTTGATCAGTGAGAACGTGACCAATCCCAGAGATCTGGTGCTGGACCCGAGAAATAAGTAAGAACAATCAGAGGTTAAACCGTACAGTAGATTCATCTGATGTAAAGAGAAAACCTTTGTTGTAATATATGACCCAACGGACATGTGATCACAGATTCAACATACTGCCTAACATCTCATCTGCATGTGTAATGTTTCAGCACACATCTGATGTTCTGGACGGACTGGGGAAGAAATCCTCGTGTTGAAAGGGCCAGTATGGATGGAAAGTTAAGAACCATAATCATCGGTACCAAACTTTACTGGCCGACCGGTTTGACTATCGACTATCCCAATAATCTGCTGTATTTCGCTGATGCTTACCTGGACTTCATCGACTACTGCGATTATAATGGAAAGAACCGGAAACAAGTGTTGGCCAGTGATTTGGTGAGACTTTTTTAATCTTTTATTGACTGAAAGTTACAGTTTTCGATTACAGTATATGTTAAAGGGGAGGGCAGCCCTCTTTCCATAATGTGTAAACTCAGTTTAAAGCAAACCATTGGGGTAAATTTATGATAATTAACAGTAGGCCTGTCTAAATGTTTATTTTTGTAACATTTACAAATATATTTTATACATAAATGTTTTTTAAATATATATTTACAAATGTATTTTAAATACCAATGTTTATTTTTTAAATATTTATAAATGTATATTTTATATATTTTTTTTTTATTTTTTTTACAAATAGTTATTTATATACAAATGTTTACACATATATTTTATACACAAATGTTAATTGTTTTATATTTACCAATATATTTTATATACAATGTTTATTTTTTTATTTTAACAAATATATTTTATATACCAATGTTTATTTTTATATTAACAAATATACGTATATTATACACAAATGTTTATTTTTTATATTTACAAATATATTTTACACACCAATCTTTAGTTTTTAAATATTTATAAATATATGTTTTATACACGTTTTTTTATTTTTTTTATTGACAGATATATTTTATACACAAATGTCTATTTTATAATATTTACAAAAATATTTTATATACCAATCTTTAGTTTTTTAATATTTATAAATATATATTTTATACAAATGTTTTTTTTAATATATTTTACAAAGACATTTTTACATACAATTTTTTTATATATATTAATAAATATATGTTATTTACACATTTTTTTATATTTACAAATATGTTTTTTATGCAGATGTTTTTTTTTATATTTACAAATACGTTTTATACAAATGTTTTTTTTTAAAGCATACACATATTAATAAGCCCCCTTTTGTTTTTCCATGAAAAGGTACTGCAACATCCCCACTCAATTACGATTTTTGAGGATTTTGTGTATTGGACTGACAGATTCATCAACCGTGTGATCCGGGCCAACAAGTGGCACGGTCAGAACCAGACGGTGATGCTGTATAATGTGCCTCAGCCCATGGGCCTGGTGGCGGTTCATCCTGCCAGACAACCTGCAGGTACAAACCAGTGTCTGCAAGAACCTCAATGTCCAATGAGCGATTTGGGCAACCATGGCTCCTCTCTCTCTGACCCCATATGATTTTCTGTTGTTTCTTCACTGTATAATCTAATAAAGGTATAATCAAATTTAACTTGAATGCAAGTGTGTCATCTGACATTTGTTCTTTCTGCAGGTTATAACCCCTGTGACCCTCACCTGATTCCTTGTACTCATATCTGTCTCCTGTCAGCGATTGGCCCCCGCTTCTATTCCTGCGCCTGTCCATCTGGATGGACCCTCGCTGCTGACCTCTTCACCTGTGTAAGAGGTAAAACATACACCTGCACACTGAAAATCACCTTTGACCTTCAAATGTGGTGCCATCTATTAAGACGAGATCTCATACAGAAATGGGTTTACAGTTATTTAAGCACTTCCATAATAAACACGTCTGTCTTTTTCCACTGAATCTGCTTCTCAGTCTTCTGTAAAACTGGATTGAGATTTCAGGTGAAATAAAACAAGAATCTATTTCTAAAGTAATCTCTCTTCGAGGGCAAACATTTACTCTTGTACGAGGTCGGAGCTCAGCCGAGAGTGCACTTGACGTTCTCTTCAGAGCAAACGCTCGACCCCGTTCATTCAGGTTTCACTCATTGTTGTAGACGTCAAGTGCATTCTTCCATGAGACTTAAACAATTGATCCAGACAAACAGAGAGCCAACGGGCTGTTATCACAGTCGACACCGCAGACTTGATTCTGCCTGCTCGTATCTATAAAATCAAACAAATGTAACCATGTCCTGGTTAAATAAAAAGAAAATAATAATATCTACGTTACTCGCTACGGTCTTTGTGTGTGCCATCCGAGGCGGTGATCTAAAGAATAACATTATGACACCGTGTTTGTTCAGGATAGAGCACTTTTTTTTTTTCGTGGACGTTTGCTCGGTGGCTTTTGGTCGGGGTCACTGAGTGCAGCTGTGACTTGTCAGAGGAGATCTGGCCCTCCCTGCTGAGCCTGGTTTCTCCCGAGGTTTCTTTTTCTCCATTTATTCATCATTGGAGTTTGGGTTCCTCGCCACAGCAGGCTTGCTCACCGGGAGACTGCATTTAATTATTTATTTATTAGATATTAGAATAAATTGAATTGAAATTTTTATGATGTTTATGAATAACAGGATGTGTATAATATGTGAGGACTGATTTTGCAGTCGAGGATCCGTTTCTGGTGGTGGTGCGAGATAGCATCATTTACGGTATCCCGCTGAATCCCAATGACAAGAGCAACGACGCCATGGTACCGGTTGCCGGGCTGCAGAACGGATACGATGTTGACTTTGATGATGCTGAGCAGATGATCTACTGGGTGGAAAATCCGGTGAATGATAAAAACCCACAAACACAATGAAATGGAATTGAGTTTTGGAGAACTTAAGTTGTTTATTGACAGTGCTTCTTGTTTTTTTGGTGCAGGGTGAGATTCATCGGGTGAGGTCGGATGGTACTAACCGAACTGTGTTCGCCCCGGCAGCCATCTTGGGTTCTCCGGTGGGGTTGGCTCTGGATTGGATGACACAGAATCTGTACTACACAAACCCTTCCTCACAGTCTATAGAGGTCCTTTAAATCCTGTAGTTTTCTGTCTGTGTTTAATCTGAAGGATCATGTTTTTTAAGGAATTAAGTTTACATACTTTTGGAGTAGCTTGACCACGCCTGGTGGTGGGCCCTGCCCACAAGTGGTGACATCATACATTAGTGTTTGAATTGGGGAGATTTTATTTGTTTTTTTGCTATAAATGTTTTTCTTTTGTCTTTAAGTGATAATTTATGGTATAGATTTGTACTGTAAATTATAGCTGTAAATCTGTAGATTTTCACATGAACAGATTACTCTTGTAGATGTGCTTCTATACATGTCACAGGTGATGCCAAAGCAAAACTAGCATGTCTTTTATTAAACGTACTTTTCCTTTTTTTTGTTGGATGTGTTTTAGGTTCTGAAACTAAAAGGAGAATTTCAGTACAGAAAAACTCTCATCACTAACAACGGCTCACCCACTGGTGCAGGAGCTCCGACCGGCATCGCTGTGGACCCGGCCCGAGGGTAAGAGCACTTGGCCTGATAAATCAATTAAAACCTATTTATTTTGTCATCGTCTTCGCTAAGATTGTAAATATTCTTATGGAGACAATGAATATCTCAAATAAAAAGCTGTATTATAGTAGTATGAACACATACAGTAGAGTCAGTAGCTGGTGTTTTGTGCAGTTCTGTGGTTTTGGAAACAGTATCTGTTGTTGTTTAGTGATGTTCTGTGTTTGTTTCAGAAAGCTGTATTGGACTGATCAGGGAACAGAGAGCGGGATACCAGCCAAGGTCGCGTCCGCAGATATGGATGGATCCAATCCCATGATTCTCTTCACTCATAATCTCGAACATGTAGAGTTTATTACTATAGACATCAAAGAGAATAAACTCTACTGGTCCGTCACTGGAACTGGTGTGGTATGACCAAGTTTGTCTCGATCATTTAGAAACATTAGTTAAAATTATTAGCGAATTATATTGTATAGAATGTATGTTAAAGTTATGGTCCAATCCATCTGCCAATTTTGGCCAATTTAAGATTATCAGCATTTTACAAAATATTGTGAGGTTTTTTCCTGAACCCAGAAAAATTAAGAATGACCTTAATTCAAGATGTTTTATCTGAAACCGAAAGTTTTTCTTAGACAATATTTCTCTTTAGGAATGTTTATATTGAAGTATTTAATTATTTAAGTTCATTTATATTTGAAATTATTTAACAACATGTATAAAATCTACATTTGTTGTTTTCTTTAGATTGAGCGTGGCGACGCAGACGGGTCAAACCGCATCACTATGGTTAACGGGTTGTCTCACCCATGGGGCGTGGCCATGTACGACTCCCACCTGTATTTCACGGATCGAGATTTTGAGGTGATCGAGCGTGTCGACAAAGCCACGGGACTCAACCGGGTCGTGATGCGGGACAACGTGGCCGGTCTTAGAGTTCTTAAAGTGCACTACAGAGACTGTGAGTACATTACAAGTGATGATTTTGAATATGGTCTAAAGCCATTGTGTGCCTTCTTTCTAACATTTCTGTCTGATTTATTCGACGATGGGCTCAGGGTGGTCTTTTCAGTAAGTCGTCGTAACCTTGATGTCCATGTAACAATTACCAGAGAGGGATGAATGACTTTCAATAGGATATCAGTTTACCAATTAGTTACTCTCCGCCTCAGGGGGACACTCGGCTTTATATAGAGAAGAATCAGTGTGTCTTTGTTCGGCACACGTACGTTCTCTGAGCCGTGAACGGCTTCTATTGTGTGAGCGCTTTCAGCGGGAGGTGACGGTGAGAGCAGAGGACTCTTAATATTAGACTCAGAAATACCACAACTGATCTTGTATGCATTACACGAATAGATAGATATTTATCAGAATCATGCACTTTTGTGGTTAAAGTTGAATTTGTATTTTTAGGTATGCAATTGAATTTGTATTTATGTATTTTTGGGTTTGGATAGTTCACCCTAAAATGAAAATGGCCATGTAACGTTTCATGGCTACCTACCAAATAATTAGCAAATAATTGGACACGAAATATTGTATTAGCTCATTAAACATGCATACACATACAGTACTGTAGTACTGATCAAGATGACTTGTAGTACACAGATGTGCGGCCTGTTATCAGTTTTTTGTTGTTGGGTGAATAAAACCAACCTCAAAATGTTGCGACTGACCAATCAAAATCAAGTATTCCCGAGAGCCTTGTTACAAATACAAAAAATGATAATGTCAATGCTAATTTATGATCTAACTCTTGATCTCATTCTGTGTTTGTGTTGTAGCATCAGCAGGTTCATCTAACGGCTGCACTAATAACATGGGATCGTGTGAGCAGTTGTGTCTTCCGCGTCCCGACGGCATGTTCAGCTGCGCTTGCGCAACGGGCTTCAAGATTAACGCTGATAACAGAACGTGCGCTCCGTATCAGTCATATGTGGTCATCTCAATGCTGACTGCTATCAAAGGCTTCAGTCTGGAGGGAGACGATCACTCAGAGTCCATGGTGCCCATAGCAGGGAGAGGTGGGTCTTCAACAGCCAATTACATTCAAATACAATCAAAAAAATAGTTTAATTCAAAATTTTGTTTTCCACACTATTATTGTTTTCACTAATAAATGGGATCATGAGGTGTAAACATAAATTTAAAGCTGGAATACTTAACAAAAATCAATTACAACAGATAATCTGTTGAAAACTGTCTCCTTACTTTAGCACAATTTACATAAGCTTAAAGACGTTTCAATGGACTTATGCGCCTGGCCCAAAGTTCACATTCGGTCTGTGTGTGGTTATAATATAACAATTTATTTTATATTTAATTCATATTAATATATATATATATATATACATTTTATATCAATATTTAATTGTATATCAATTATATTAAATTAAATTAAAACTACTCAAGAGTAATTTGTTCTTTGTGGAGGGCTACCGGAAGTTACGTTTGGGCCACGTAACATTTGTTTATGTTGTTGCCGCTGAAACCGTCTATAATAATGATTTATGAGTTGAGCTATCAGGGACAATTTTGTTGGAAATGTCAGTTTAATGTCATTTGACTTCAACTCATATAAAGATGAATATGCGAAGTAACCTGCAATTTTATGCTTTAGACAGATGTGTCGAATTTGCAGCTTTAAATATGTATTAATAACAATATAAAGAAATGCATGACACGAAAGAAACACCACACAGGGACATTGTGTATTGTTGATACAAATTAATTTTGGATTGAGGGTTTGAAACAGTTTGAACTGAATCATGAAAATGATTTGAACTAACTTTTGTTCACTATGTGCAAACTTTACATGCATGTGTTTTTGTGTGTCCCGCAGGTCGTAATGCTCTTCATGTAGACGTGCACATGGCTTCTGGTTTCATTTATTGGTGTGACTTCAGCAGCACGGTTGTGTCTCAGAACGGAATCCGCAGGATCAAACCCGACGGCTCAAGGTTTCATAGCATCATCACCTCCGGGATCGGAAGAAATGGGATTCGGGGCATTGCTGTGGACTGGGCCGCTGGTGAGAAGGGATTCTGTACCTGTTTTACAAGATATTTTTGAGGAGGACCATGTGTGGTGTATTTAAACTACACACGTTTCAGTACATTAGGTTTTCATATAGGTAAACTTATAGTAAGTCACGATTTATTTGATCATACATTTTACACAATTCTTAAAGTTTCAACTTTGTTTGTTTGCTTCTTGATCATACAGTGCAAATGTATGTTTTCATTAAGTAGTAATTTTTTATGGGAATAAATATAAAGAAACACAAGGGACAGAGATTTTTCTGTCCACCTTTTGCACAGACCAACAATTAAATATGAACACCCTGAGTTGCCAAACGTCTAATTTTGTTTGCCTTTCAACAGGAAACCTCTATTTCACAAATGCCTTCTTGACAGAGACATACATCGAAGTCATTCGACTGAACACCACCTTCCGTCGCGTACTTCTCAAGACTCAAGTGGACATGCCCCGTCACATTGTGGTGGACCCCAAAAACAGATACCTCTTCTGGGCGGACTATGGACAGACCCCTAAAATCGAGCGAGCCTTTCTAGATGGTACAAACCGGACGGTGCTGGTTTCCTCTGGCATCGTCACCCCCCGGGGTCTGGCTCTGGACCACCGTGACGGATACATCTATTGGGTGGATGATTCACTGGACATGATCGCACGGGTTCGGCCCGAAGGGGGCGAGACGGAAGTGGTGCGGTTCGGGAGTCGCTATCCGACTCCGTATGGCGTCACTGTGTTTGAGGGTAATGTGATCTGGGTGGACAGGAACTTGAAGAAAGTTTTCCAAGCCAGCAAACAGCCGGGAGTGTCGGACCAGCCGATGGTGATCAGAGACAACATCAACTTGCTGAGAGACGTCACCATCTTCGACCGAAGGATGCAGCCGAGTTCAGCCCACGAGCTTAACGGCAATCCCTGTTTGGAATCGTACGGAGGCTGCGCTCACCTTTGCTTTGCCATCCCCGGCACTCAGACCCGGAAGTGCGCCTGCACGTTTGGGAATCTGGCTGCAGATGGCAGCAGTTGTGTGGTATCTCGAGATGACTACCTTATATACACCACAGAAAGCACGGTACGCTCCCTTCGGCTGGATACGGAGGACCACTCACTGCCCTTTCCTGTTGTCAACGTGGCGCGCACGTCAGTGGCTCTGGACTTTGACCGGTTGGACGGCAGGATCTATTTCACTCAGAGCTCTGGAGCGGGCCGGAGCAAGATCAGCTTCATTACTTTGGCCTCACCGACCTCCCCTGCCACAGAAGTGGCTTCAGGTAAGCGGCTTATCCTGCTGTCCAAACTACATGCATAGTTTACTACAGTAATCCTACTATACTGTATTATAGTTACTCTATACTACAATTTACTACAGTTTACTATAGTTAATACTATAGTATACTACAGTAATCATATACAGTATATAATACTTAGTTGTTATTGCCAAACAATTGCTAGATGTTGCTAGGCTAAATGTCAAGTTATGGTCGTGCGTAGGATCTACGCCGTAGGCTGTGCATAGCCTGACGTGCACCTCTCTAAATATGTAACAACGCGTCAACTTAACGCGGAGCCTAAACGGACCGGAAGCGTGCGATTGGTCTGTCTGAACCCATCCCTAAGGTCAAAAGCGCTGCGATAGCGTCATGTTTACTCAAACGCATTTACGAATCAATAGTCTAAGTAAATTATTTGTTCTTCTGTATTTAACATCTCAAGCTGCAACAAAAGTAACTTTTTACTTGCCGCTATCACTGCTAATGCTTCTCAGACAGCATACACAACGAGATGCTTCCTCTTCGGCTCTTGTCTTGGTTACAAAGCAACATGTGCGTGGACACTGACGTCTAGTGGTCATTGCCTGTCGACGCGGACAATGACGCACAAGTACAAAATAAAACTGGCGCGTTGCCTACGGTGTAGGTCCTACGCACGACCACAACTTGGCCTTAAGGTTGCTAAGGTGTTTTGAGTGATTGCTTGTCTGTTACTAGGGTGTTCTGAAGGGTTGCTAAGGCATTGCTAGATGGTTGCTAGTGTTACGTGTGGTTGTTTAGGCGTGGTTGAGAGGTTGCTAGACTATTGCTAGGTTCTGACTGGTTGCTAGGGAGTTGCTAGGGCATTGCTGAGCTGTTCACTGTTTTGCTTGGTTAAAAGAGTTGGACATATGCATAGACAGGGAAACTCTTAAACATGAGCCGCCACCTTTGAATCGGCTTCTGCCTAAACTACACAGTTTGTTTTCTAACATGTTGTTAAATATCTTTGTTTCTAATATTTTTTCTTCTCTGTGAAGATTTAGGAGCTCCTGACGGTATCGCGTATGACTGGATCAATAAGCGGATCTATTACAGCGATTATATAAATCAGACCATTAGCTCGATGGCCGTGGACGGATCTCAGCGGACAGTCGTAGCTCATGTCCCCAGACCCAGAGCCATCATGCTGGATCCATGTCGAGGGTGAGTCTCTTTGATCACGTGTTTATTTTCTCACCTCATCTGTAGTTTTAATGCATGTCTCTGTATGTTTGTGCTCAGGTACATGTACTGGACCGATTGGGGAAGCAGTGCTAAGATCGAACGCGCGACACTGGGAGGAAACTTTAGGACAGAGATTGTCAACACCAGTCTGGTTTGGCCAAATGGTCTGACGCTTGACTATGAAGATCAGAGGCTGTACTGGGCAGATGCCAGCTTGTAATACATATTTTTATTCTATTTTATTTCATGAATATATATATATATATATATATATATATATATATATGTCACGACTGTGACAGAAAGAACCCAAATGCAGGCAGCGGTGAAGGGGTTAACACAACAAGACTTTAATTATAAATAATAAACAATTATTAATTATTAATTTAACAATTAAAACACAAAACAAAAACCCACGATGGGGCAAACCAAACAACACTAGATACTACAACTGACAAGACAAATATAACTAAGACAATGTAAAAGAACAACACTAGACAAACGCTAAATAACAGACTCACACTGACTCGACTTGACTAGACTTGGGGTACAGACAAGAACACCATACACAACGTAATCCACCAACACAAGACAAAGAAACAAGAGGGTATTTAAATGGAATACAAACGAGGGATAATTACACGGGGCAGGTGTGGGTAGTAAAACACTCAGGGAAGGATAACGAGTAAACGAGAGGAGCGGGGCCAATGACGAGACACTGGAGAGAACGTATATTATTGTCAAAAGGTCAATAATATGTTTCTCTCCACACATAACCAAAGGCTTTGTCATGGCTCAGCTACAGGACCAAGAAAAACATGACTAAATGAAGCAGAGCCATGACATATATATATGTATATATATATATATATATAATTACAGAATAATATTTACATATTTAATTTTATATGTTATATTAATATTTATTTTACTATTCTTATTTTTTGTTTATTCTATAATAAAAAAATATATATTTAATTTACAGTATATATCATTTAAAAAAATACAGTATTGTATTAACCTTTTATTTGTTTTACACATGAAAAAAGTGCTGTAGTGTACTTTCGTATTTACTATACTAATCTGTAGTAAAATTTCTATATGCTAAATGCTTTAAACTTACTATAGTAAAAGTTAACAGTATACATTCAACAGTATGTTGTTTATACTACATTATATCAATTGACTATAGTTAGTACTAAAGAATAGTATGATATAGTTAGTGTACTATATTATACATACAAAAATAAATGGTTAGAGTGGTTAGAGCATGGCGCTAACAACGCCAAGGTCGTGGGTTCAAGGGTGGGTGCACATACTTAGAAACAAATGTATAGGATAATGCAATGTAAGTCACTTTGGATAAAAGCGTCTTCCAAATGCGTAAATGTAAGTGTAATACATGCTATATACTATATTATTTACACTAATATAACTACTATAAAATACTACAATACATGTACCTGTATATTACAACTTACTACAGTTAACTATAGTTAATCTTGTTGCATACAGTTGGCGGGTTATGTTACATTAAATTATGAATTGCGAAATAATGACGGATAGTGCTTTCTCCATTCAGACAGAAGATCGAGAGATGCTCTCTTACTGGAGCCAACCGTGAGGTCATCGTAAGTACCGCCATCTACCCGTTTGCCATGACGGTATACGACCAGCATATCTTCTGGACAGACTGGAACACACGCAGCATCTACCGCGCAAACAAACACGACGGGTCGGACCAGAGGGTGATGCTGCAGAACCTTCCGTCCCGCCCCATGGACATCCACGTGCTGTCCAACAGCAAACAGCAGCAGTGCAGTAGTCCCTGCGAGCAATTCAACGGCGGCTGCAGTCATATCTGCACACCAGGTAACTTCATATTTACAAAATACACTATATATGCTTTTTAATAAATTAATAAGTTATTCTGTAGGTTGTAAATTCAACCCTATACTTTAAAGAGAATTCATATATTTTGTGGAAGAGTTGCACAATTCTAATGTTCAGACACATCTATAAAATTGAAGACCCACATTTGTGCTACACATTGATTATCAAATCTGCATTATTTTCTCGTGCAGGTCCTCAGGGAGCAGAGTGTCAGTGTCCCTCAGAGGGCCGCTGGTATCTGGCTGAAAATAAACACTGTATTCCTGACAATGGCACGCGCTGCCAAGCGGGTCAGTTCAGTTGCATGAACGGCCGCTGCATTCGAGCGCATTGGAAATGCGATAATGATGACGACTGCGGTGACGGCAGTGATGAACTCGAGAGGGTCTGTGGTACGCTGTGCTTCTGCTTGTTCATGTCAGTTCTGTGCATTTACAGAAAGGAATTTAAAATAATAGTTATTGTTTAACAATATAATGGACTCAAATCAATGTTCTAAGACACATTTTTAAAGAGTGACTGAAAAGACTTGTAGTGCACTGCTTTGTTCAACGTGTTGTAATTTCCACTGAAACGAGAAGCAAGGGACATGTTGAGTGGCTCCTCCCCTTCTATAATAGCCAATAGCATTTAGTTTACCTTATAGCCTAGAATATGATGAGAAGCTTAAGTGCAGGGTGATGTCATACAATTTCTTGTTCTGGCAGAAGTGAGAGAGTTTTAAAGGTAAACATCATTTTTCAGAGCACACTTCTGTAATGCTACAGAAAAGACTAACATGTTCATGCTAAAATCCAAGACAAACTTCAAATTTTGATTTCTTAAGGACTTTAACGGACTAAACTAATTCAAGTGATATTTAATATACAGTGATAATTAATTTTGTTTAATAGCTTCAAGTCTTTCCGCTACAATCTACTGTATCAGTTTTCTTCTATTGCATGCTGAAAAAAAACTTTTCACTAATATGTTTCTTCTTGCGTTTCTTGTACAATCTGCATCAAATCTCTTTCTTCAGAATCGAAGAGTCATTTCGTGTTTGGTGTGTATTTCTGCTTGCCTCTTAACATGTAGATAAAGGCTTTGTTCCAAAACCTAGTGAGATGCCTATGTAGGGAGCATATTGAGTCACCGTAGGAGCCTTTCTTATATAACATTTCTTCTTTTTTACAAATTTGGCTGTCATCGCATGCATGTTTCATGCAGAGAGGAATCCCATAATGCACTTTGATAAGCTCCAAGATGGCACGCAAACCCAAAGAGATGTTAATCATACAGTACTTTGAGTAATAATATATAAATGCTTTGCAGCGCTGAATAAGTAGTTCACAAATAAAAAAATGGACTGTTGTAGTGTTGTTGGAGAGAAGCTGTCTATGTAGGCAGTAGTCAGCAAGGGAGCTGTCTAGGTTTTGGAACAGAGCCACACACTAGATGAAGTTCACTAACTAACCATAAACCAGCATTAACCTCTTCTGCGTGCCGCTGTCTTGCATGCAGTACCACAAGCGGCAGCATTTATTTCTCTCTCAGGTAATATGCAAAGTAAGAAAGTAAAGTAGTGAGTTAGTAAAGGTAGGCAGTCGTTCAGCTCTACACTAGCTAGTTCTTCAAAGTCAATTCAGGTTTTGCTCTATGAGTCTGTTTTGTCTTTTTATGTGAATGGCAGCATTTCACACCTGCGAGCCCACAGTGTTCACCTGCGGAAATGGCCGTTGTGTGCCGTATCACTACCGCTGCGATCATTACAACGACTGCGGGGACAACAGTGATGAGACGGGGTGTCTGTTCCGCCCCTGTGATCTGAACACAGAGTTCACCTGCAACAACGGCCGATGCATCGCGCAAGAATACGTCTGCAATGGAATCAATAACTGCTTTGACAACGGGACGTCTGATGAACAGAACTGCCGTGAGTTACTTGATAATAATAAACTGACAGAGTTTTATAGTTTTGTTTTCAGTTTTATTAATATTTTAAGCTTTTATAAAAAACAATTATGTTAATTTTAGTTAACTTTTTAGCAATTTTGTTATAGACCATTTCAGCGAACTCGCGCGCCAAAACTGCTGTTAACTTCCGGTCTGTGTTTGGCTAGTGTCTATTTAATTGTATTTATGTTAATATTAATTATTATTTTATTGTTTAATAATTGTATTAAATAAATTATACATAACGACGATTAATAACAACGATTTTTTTTGTTGTATGTTCAGTTTAATAAATGAACTGTTTTGAGTGGGTCCTGTAGTTTTGTCGCATTTAAAGAAACCGATTGGACACTGACATCTAGCGTTTAAGCTTGGTATCACAGTCTAAATTCAAAATAATGGAGAGACAGGTTTAACCAAGTAACATTTTTTTTCTTGGTTTCTTTTGCTTGTTAGCAGTAATAATCTACAGGCAATCTATTGTTTGTGAATGTGTACCGGAAGTTAAAGGCAGTCCATGAACGCGCGCATGCGCAGTAACTTTTGTTTATGTTGTCACTTTCAAACCGTCTATATGCTTTTGTATGCTTTTCATTTTATTATTTATTTGTTTATTTTGCTTTATAAGAATAGTTTATTTAATTTTTTTAAATTATTATAATTTTAGCGCCATAAACCTATTTCGGTTTATTTCTGAGGCAATATTAAAATTTTTCGTTTAGTTTAAGTTTTCCAATCATTTTCAGGTCAATATTTTATTTGATTTCAATAAACAAAAATGTTTTCAAAGTTTAATTTGATTAAACTAAAATAAGTTACTATATTGACAATAATTATGATATTAATAACTGTGATTATTGAAATCATGTTACTACTACACATATGATAATATTGTAAATAATTCAGACCCGATATCTATTTGACACTTGAACATAGTAGATGGTGGTTTTGCATCTACCTACTAATTCCTACTAAATGCTGCTTGACAGCACCCTAACATTTCAGATATTGTACAATAAATTTGCCTTCAGGTCATTGAAACATAACTGTCAACTTTACACAAACACCAACAGGGGTTAACACACTGATCCAACACAACAACTGTTGTAATTTGGTGTTTGTTGGCGTAGTTGTAGTGGGCAGTGGGAATTAGCTTTGATCGATCTAGCTGTCTGAAACATGTTAAAGTATAATGATTTCTTCATGCTATTAAATGCTTATTGTTTTACAGCTGATAGAACGTGTCAACCAGAACACACCAAATGTCAGAGCACAAACATCTGTATCCCACGCACGTACCTGTGTGATGGAGATAATGACTGTGGAGACAACAGTGATGAGAGCCCCACACACTGCGGTGAGTTTCAGCTGTCACAACCACCAGAGGATTTACCGGCCATCCACACATATTAATACATCACTGGCTCAAAATGAAAAAAAAGACATGTTATTTTGAAATAATACTCTTTAAAATGTTTTTAAAATGTTACAATATTATTGCTATTGAATATACATGATATTCATTCAAAAGTACTTATTTTATTTTTCAAGTACTTGTTGATCTATTTCTAGAGGGAAAAGAGAGGAATAAATTTGCCGTTAACGGCTCAAAGGAAATGAGTCGTTTTATCAACATTGCCTTTCTGGAGTTTTGGTTGAATAAGTGACCCGCATACGTGGGGTTGTGTCACCCACATACATCATGTTGGGTGATAGTGAGTTTGCATCCAAGAGAAAATTCTGTTGTCATTTATTCCCCCTCACGTCAGTAAAAACCTGTATATGACTCTTTCGTCAGTGGAACACAAAAGGAGATATTTTGAGAAATGTGTTCATACAATGAAAGTCAATGGGGACCAGTGATGTTTGGTTATTGATGCTTTTCAAAATATCTTCTTTTGTGTTCTGCAGAAGAAATGACATGTAACTGTATTAGATTTATGACCCATGATCTATGTTTATTTCATCAGTAATGGATTAATCTCATCTTTTATTTTTTAGCTACATCCACGTGTTCTCAGAATGAGTTTCGCTGTTCGAGTGGACGCTGTATTCCCGGTCACTGGTACTGTGACAGAGGGACGGACTGTAGTGACGGTTCAGATGAGCCTCCGACCTGCAGTAAGACACACACACACACGTCTGGTTTATTATCTCCGTGGGGACAGTCCATAGGCGTAATGATTTTTTTACTGTACAAACTGTATATTTTATACATAGTATTATATATAGGTTTACCCCTAAACCTAAAGATCATAGAAAACTTTTTGATATAAAAATTTTTTTGTCTGTACAATTTATAAGCTTTTTTGCCCATGAGGACCTCAATTTGGGTCCCCACGGTGACACGAGTCCCATTGTGTTGGTGTGCATTCAGGTTTAGGTCCCCACCGAGATATGAAAACAAGGCCACCCACACTAAACCTAAAACAATTAGACAACCATTCAAAAGTTTGGGGTTTTTTAAATGTTTGTCTACAAACTTTTTGATGTCAAGGTTTATGCTTAATTCTCTGAAAAATAATATAATTATGCAAATATATTTGTTTCTTTCATTCTAAGACAGTTAGTCAGTTGACTGATGGAGAGATGGAGAGCTTATCTCAACTCAGAATGACCTGTATTTATCACAAATTAGAATAGAATAGAATAAATGCATAGAAAAGAATACTTCAGATCTGTGTGTATGTGATTGTTGTAGGGTCATCAACGACGATTTGTGTTTTTTATCCATAAACAGTGTACATGTATGTACAGTATATGTATTATTATTATTATGCTTATGAAAAATGCACCTCAATGAATTCTACAAGTGCAAAGTTTTGATTTTACAACAGGTTTGTTCATTTGTTTAACTTTGAGTTCGAGTTTGAAATCATATCGGTTTCTCAAGTCCTTTTTTTACATTACAACACAAGCATTACATGTGAACTACACATACTTTTAAAGGTGCTGAATCATAGATGTAGTATACATAGATGTATAATCGTTGACCGATTTGGCCTGTTGCTGTGATGGGTCATTGTTGCCGCCATATTGGACAGGGCAAGACTTTCCTGATCAAATGCTTTATGATATACGTGAAGGGAAACAACTCCTGTTACTTCTTGGATTTCAGAAAATTTATTATTGTCATAAGGATGTGATGCACAAGAAAGATGTTTTCTGAGTGAATAACACTTTGATGGTGCCAGTATTTGTTTGGCTGTGTGTGTGTGATGTCATCAGTCGGCCCAGCCCCCGGTGTGTGTCACATTCCTCCAGTGTGAGGTCCACCAGAAAAGCCCCCCAAACACACACCGGACCTTCTTTTGCCACACTCCACCCCCTCCTCTTACACAAACACTGCCCCATCCTGATGCTTTTGTCCCCGGTTAATCGCAGCACCCCTCGTGCCTTTTGTTCAAACAGGCCACCAGACACAGGAATGTTCATTCTTTCCCAGAATCCCACCGTGGGTTCCGAGCAGCAGCACTCGGCCACGTTTCTGGCTGCTGTGGGATTTCATAGACAGGCCAGACGTTTCTTATATCTTACTGAGATCAGAGCGAGACATGGCCCTCAGGCATCTCCTTCTTCAGTCGTCTCTCATCGTTGTGTGTTTCAATCCTACAGCCACCATGTTGAGAACATGCAACTCTGATCAGTTCAGCTGCGATGACGGACGCTGCATCGCTTTATCTTGGATCTGTGACGGGGACAACGATTGCGGGGACATGAGCGACGAAGACGAGCGGCACAACTGCGGTCAGTTAACTTTTAACATTTCATGGAATGACACGTAGACTTCGCACCCAAATGTACATGTTTTTAATGTTGCCTTCTCTTGTGTTTCGTCCTGAACGCGCAGCTAATCGTTCCTGCTCTCCTCAGGAGTTCACCTGTATCAATAACAGGCCCCCTCAGAGAAAGTGCATCCTGCGGGCCTGGGTGTGTGATGGAGACGCCGACTGTTCGGACGCCTTCGATGAGCATCAGAACTGCACACGCAGGTCCTGCTCCGCCAGCGAGTTTACATGCGCCAACGGCCTCTGCATCCGCAACTCATACAGGTCAGAAGAGGTCAAAACAGTGTGTGTGAATGTTTTACATTTTGTGATAGTGTGAGAACAATTGATCAGAAACAGATTCATCTTGATTTTTAAGGTTTATGATGAATCCAACATGCCTTATATAGTGTAGTTTTGGTTGTTGACTCTGCTTTCGAGGTTTGGACATCCTTTCTGTTTCTTATGATGTTAAAAACCTTTTCATCTAAAGGCTTAGTAAGTAAATTAACTTTTTAAAGTGAATAGGAAAAGAAACTCTTTCGATACTATTTAAAAGAGTAGTTTGCATCAAAATTTGCCCCAATTTACTTAAAGGAATAAAAATGACTATGGAAAGTCTATGGGGGCAAATTTTGAAGTGAACTACTCCTTCAAAAAGCACTCACCCTGAATCTATCTGATGGATTTTACTTAGACAAGAAAAATGTAGGGTGTTTTTCTTAGTTTTAGGGATTTCAGTACAACAAGTTGGTTTGTCCAGAATTGGTGTCCTTCCAAAACCTCCATTGTCCAAATTCGCTGTTCTTTTAGGAAATTACAATAAAGCACAATACTTTTTAAATGATTAAATACAGTGTTGTCAAAGTTGACAAGCACTTTTTAGTACTTTTATTGTTTAGAAACAAAGGGTGCCTAAAGGCTTGTCCACACCGGGACGATAATTGTGCACGTTTATCATCAACATTTAACGCCTCGTGACTAAACAAAGGGCACCAAAGTGAGTGTGCACACCAACGTGCAAAACGGCAGGCGTTTTTCTTTTTTTGGTTTGATGCGCCGCGTTAAAAACTGTCTGACCAATAAGATTGGCGCTTTTGTTCATTGCCGCTTTTGTTCACGTGCCTGGAGCTGCTGAAGTTACTGGTGGTGATCAAGAACAAAACGGTCTTGCCGAGCACACACTGACGAAGCTAGAGGAATTCTTCTTCTGTGTGACAAGCGAGTGTCAGAAGCATAAAGTTGCGCAGCGCCACCTTGTGTACCGGGGTATTTCTGTTTTTCATTAAGCGCCATCTATGTCAGGGACTTAATTTGCACGTTCACTTGGCTCATCGCCAATGAAAATCACTTGGGTATGAACGTCGAAAAACGTCTCGAAAAAACGCTAGCGATAAGTGCGTGCGATTTTCTTCCCGGTGTGTACAAGCTTCTAGAATAATGATTTAGGGCAAAAAAATAAAAATCATGAAATATGGAGGTATTAGGTTTCAAAAGAACAGCGATTTTCTGGGGTTTTATTGCGATTTCCACACCCACAAAAATCTTTGAAAGTCATGAAAACATCATGGCCACTTTATAGTGAATATAAATATTTCTAGTTGTGTTCAGGTCAACTTACAAATCACAATACAATCCAGAAATCATGAATGACTGGAAATTGTTCAGATTCAGTGGTTAAATGATATTAATAAGCATTTAGTGTTTTTATGTTCTTGGTCAAAAGTAATTTCTCGTTTCTCTGTTGTACGTGTCGACACTGTTAGGTGTGACCGTCGCAATGATTGTGGCGACAGCAGCGATGAGCAGGGCTGCACGTACCTGCTGTGTCAACAACATCAGTTCACCTGTCAGAACGGCCGCTGTATCTCACAGGATTTCATCTGTGACCGGGACAACGACTGCGGCGATGAATCCGATGAACTCGATCACCTTTGCAGGACTCCAGCCCCCACCTGCCCACCTGGAAACTTCAGGTGTGACAACGGAAACTGTGTGTCGCTGAGCAAGGTGTGTGACAGAAGCGACGACTGCAATGACAACAGCGATGAGAAAGGATGTGGTGAGTTCTACAGTTGGTAGAGCATTGCACTAACAAGGCAAGGTTGTGGGTACGATCCCAGGGTACACACATTGATAAAAAAAGACATGTATAGACTAAATGCACTGTAAGTCGCTTTGGATAAAAGCATCTGCTAATTAGTTGGTTCAGTGTTAATCTGTGTCTTTTTTGCAAGGCATCAATGAATGTACCGACCCATCCATGCACCACTGTGACCACAACTGCACCGACACGCCCACCAGCTTCATCTGCACCTGTCGCCCCGGTTACCACCTCATGTCCGATAACAAATCCTGCGACGATGTGGACGAGTGCTCCGTCACACCCAGCGTGTGCAGTCAGGTGTGCGAGAACACCTTAGGGTCGTACGTGTGCAAGTGCGCGCCCGGATTCCTCCGAGAACCCGACGGACGCAGCTGCAGACAGAACAGCAACATCGCTCCATACTTGATCTTCAGCAATCGCTATTATCTGCGGAATCTGTCCACAGACGGCGAGGCGTACTCGCTCATTCTGCAGGGCCTCAGCAGCGTGGTGGCTCTGGACTTCGACCGGGTGGAGAAACGCTTGTACTGGATCGATGTGAGCAGGAGGGTGGTGGAACGGATGTTTTTTAACGCCACGGGCCGAGAGGTCGTGGTGAATGGAGTTTTGCATGGGGAAGGGCTGACGGTCGACTGGGTCGGAAGGAAGCTGTACTGGGTCGACAGCTTTCTGGATTGTATGAAGGTGTCGGAGTTGGACGGGCGGTTCGTGAGGAAGCTAGCAGAACACTGTGTGGATGTTAATAACACGTACTGCTTTAAGAACCCAAGAGCCATTGTGGTGCATCCGAAGACTGGGTGAGTGTACCGGTGGCGCAAAAAAACACAATGTCCGCATACACACGGAAGAGTTTTGGAACTACCAACCATAATGCAGTAATGACCACAATATTTTTATTTGAAAATGCCTTTTTTGGCCTAGATAGAATGCGGTGCGATGCGACAAATGCCTTGTTCTTAATGGGTTCGTTGTGTCACCTCGCATCTGTGTGCTGACTTTTTGTCAATGAAAATGCTCTCCAAAGTAAATAAATCTAAAAACAGGCTTTCAAAAACTTGTGACCCATTCAGTCCAAAGGAAGGAGGGGTTCTATATTTCTTACATTTTTATTTATACATTTATTTAATATGTATTACTTTTTAATGTTTTATATTATTTGGTCCAATATTTAGCCATTTTTGGTTTGGCTTGATTCCCAATCTACATTTTTATACGCTTTAGCAACTTTATAGTCTTGTACATCTGAAACAACAATTGCATCTCATTATCCATTCATTAAAAAAACTACGCAATAATTTAAATGCAAAAACAAATTTAATATAAATTCCGTTCACTGCTGAATCACCTATTTCTTTATTATGTTTATGATGTGCTAAACAATTTGTGTTCATGTTTCGGTTTTCAAAAAAATGCTTTATATATTACATATAAAACATTCTCAGAAAACAGGCTGTTCCTGGTTCTGTGAAGCCCCTCCTTCCGAAACGCTCTGATTGGTCAAGCTGAGCCAGTCTTTTGTGATTGGTCTACTGCTTAGAGTGTGTGTTGAGATATCCTGCCCCTTACCCTATCCATGTTCCAGGGGGCAGGGTCAATGTAAATTTTGTGATTCATGATGTCACTAACCCAGGAAAAAGTTGGTTGTAGGCCCAACGAGCCGTTCACTGTGGTCTTTAAAAAGTGATTTCTGTTAAAGAAAATATCTTCACTAATTAAATTTAAAGAAGTGAAAATCCATCAGATCTCCCCTTTAAAGCATATTTTGGAGGTTGTAAAATGCGGTTGTCATTTCTTTAAATGTACTGAACTCAACACATAAAGGCAACACGATTATGAATTTAAAAGAGGAGTTGCAGTGTGTCTGTACAAATCTATTTTAGTTTTGTTATATAATGTGATGTTTGTGCAGGTTTGTGTACTGGAGCGATTGGGGAGATAAAGCTTTCATCGGTCGTGTTGGAATGGACGGAAATAACAAGTCAGCCATCATCACGACTAAGATCGAGTGGCCCAACGGTCTCACCATTGACTACACCAATGACAAACTCTACTGGTCTGACGCTCACCTCAACTACATCGAGTAAGACCTTCACACATTTACAGGTGCATCTCAAAAAATTAGAATATCATGAAAAAGGTCAATATTTTTTGTCACTCATTTCCCATTGACCTTTTTCACGATATTAATTTTTTTTAGATGTACCTGTATGTCTGGCATACTGTATAGCCAATAGGGAACACTTTACAGGGCTCTAGATTCATTTTTACTTACCTTGTGAAATGCTGGGTTGTTTCAATCTATGGTTGGGTAAAAAACCGTACAGACAAAGCTCAAATGTTCACTGTAAATGAACATAAAAAGGTATATTCTTGATCCAACGATGAAGAGAGACAACCCAGCAATTTTTAGTCTATAAATGACATATTTTCTCAGACACAAAATGCCTCTATCTCTCCAGATTCTCTGATCTAGATGGACGTCACAGACACACTGTATATGACGGCGTTCTGCCTCATCCATTCGCCATCACTGTGTTTGAGGACAGCGTTTACTGGACGGATTGGAACACTCGCACCGTGGAGAAGGGAAACAAATACGACGGGTCAGGACGGCAGGCGCTGGTCAACACCACTCACCGGCCCTTCGACATCCACGTGTGTCACCCCTACCGTCAGCCCATAGGTGAGCTCAGGACGGGGTAACCTGAACGCAAGCGTCCGTCTTGAGTTACGCTCACTATCTCACGTCACATCCACAGAGAGTCTCTGCCAATATTTACACCCTCACACACAATGGCGTCAGTCTTCACTGGCATTTCTCACAGATGGGAAAAACCACGCTCGTTATCATTGGTGTAAATGGCAGGACAGGACATTTCAACTCTTATCTTTGGGCTTATTTAGAAAGAGGAGCTGGACCTACAACACCCGTGTTTGTTTTTTTGTTTTTCAGAACGTTTCAGAATTCTGTGTTAAATGATAAACATTTAAATGATCTTCATAGAAGCGATACAAAATGATTTACAAATGATAAATAAGTGCATTTCCAAATGCTTTTGAGATGCCAATATACATTTTTGGAAACTTCAAAACGTTATATATAGAGCGCTTTTCCACCATCGCGCCGAATCGTTCTCGTTGCTTAATTCGTTCCGCACCGATCCGGGCCAGCCGGTCCGTAAATGGTTTCATTTTCCACCGCAGGGCTGCTAACGGAAATCTTTAGGAATGTAAACACAAAGGCGTCACATGCTGCCTTGGTAACACAAGAGACTGAGCTACAATGCTGCATTCCAGACAACGGCAAACGAAGTCGGTTATCCGACCTCCGAACTCGGGGCAGATCGATCCTGACCTCAGCGAGACGCGTCATTTGACGTCACGGACAAGATGGCGGCTAGCTCTTCGCAGTAGGGATGTAACGCTATCAAAAAATCCCTGTACGGTAATACCTCGGTATAAAGTCCGCTGTGCGGTATTTATTGCGGTATTTAAATGGGGAATGATGGCTTGGAAACGTGCCGTAAGCATCCTCTTTTCTTTATCCTCTAATCATAACTGTTGCTTAGAGGTATGAGTTATAGTATGAGAGGGGTCGAATGACCTAAAAATCCCTTTTATAAAATACAATAATTGCATCAAATGGGCCTTGCCAAAGGTAACATCTATTATTTTTATACCATTCTCTATGTTAGGCCCGGGAGACCTATCGTTTCATACAGTCATGTGACCATGATAATATTGAGACGGTTTTGCTGTTGCAATACCACCATATCGATACTATTGTCACATCCCTACTTCGCAGGCTTATGTGAACCATAAACAAACTTTAAACTATTTTTACAACACGTAATATGTATGAGCATGAACGTTAATACAACCAGAAACTGTTTATGAACAAATGCCTACGTTTGAATAGCTACCATATAACGTTCTCTCTGCGTCTCATAGTGACATCACGTGGTAAACATGCGAATGTGACGCGTCGTTGACTGGAATGGATTGAGCTGAAAGTCGGATATTTTACGTCATAATATCCGAAACCCGGGTTGTCTTGAACACAGCATAACGTCTCAGCACACATAATATTAGCATGATGCGTCGAACCAGGCTCACGTGGACTTTTTCTACCTTTTATATATCAATCTGATTATGTGCTGGGCATCGATTTTGATCATCTGGCTTTGTTAGCTAATTTAAAGGCATTTTGAGTAAAACGTAATGAAGCGCATCCAAAAGGCTCAACCGGATGCGATGAGACTTGTCTTCCGGTTTCTGAGTGTGACGTTCGGCATAAAGCCTATCGCGAGATTGAGAGTGTTGGGTATATATCTTTCCGCTTTTAAATATATTTATGTATATCACTTTCATTGTGTCAATTTTGCATTATTCTCTGTTTGCTGTGTTTCTTCTAAAGTGACGAATCCCTGTGCCGTCAATAACGGCGGATGTTCTCATCTGTGTCTCCTGCGGGCCGGAGGTCAAGGGTTCACGTGCGAGTGTCCCGATCACTTCCTGACAGTTCAGATTGGGGGAGTGGCCCGCTGTCTAGCCATGTGTTCCAGCACGCAGTACAGATGCGCTGACAACGAGCGGTTAGTGTCTCTATGATTTTGCTTTCCAACATTTCACGTCATTTCACTGTTACCGACCTTATTAGGCTGCCTACGTAGTCAGCAGCCTTCTGAGGTGACATGAATCAGAATCCTCATAAATGGAGACTCTTGATTGTGGCAAGTTGGCAATACCTCTCATTCTGTTTCTCTCACAGTTGTATTCCTATCTGGTGGAAGTGTGACGGTCAGCGAGACTGTCGAGACGGATCAGACGAGCCCTCCACGTGTCCCGTACGCCACTGCAGACTGGGTCAGTTTCAGTGTACCGATGGAAACTGCACCAGCCCGCATTTTCTGTGTAACTCCAACCCGGACTGTCCCGACGGCTCCGACGAGGACACGGTGCTGTGTGGTATGAACGCATTTATATCACAGCCATGTCTATACTGAAACCACGTTCATTCAATGTAAGAAATGCATCTTTGTTATTGTGCACGTCAGCGACGCATCAGTGCGAGTCACATCAGTGGCAGTGTGCAAGCAAGCGCTGCATCCCCGAGGCGTGGCAGTGTGACGGTGAAAACGACTGCGGTGATGAGTCTGACGAAGACCCCGCCCACTGCTCCAGCAGAACCTGTCGACCCGGACAATTCAAGTGCAGGAACGGCCGCTGCATCCCACAGAGCTGGAAATGTGACGTGGACGACGACTGCGGTGACAACTCGGATGAGCCCATCGATGAGTGCAGTGAGTGCATTATTTGATTTATGATCATAGAAATAAAATGCAAAATAAATTCTATTTTCTGGTGTTTTTATTAGTTAATTGCCATAGCTGTCATGAAATAGAAATATTCCTCACAACTCTGGCTGTGTTTTGTATTGATCAGACGTGTGTTGTTGTTCGCAGTGGGTCCGGCGTACAGATGCGACAACCACACAGAGTTTGACTGCAGGACAAACTATCGCTGTGTCCCTCTGTGGGCCGTGTGTAACGGCCAGAACGACTGCAGAGACAACAGTGACGAACAAACCTGTGGTGAGCGAACCAAACACATTTACCTCAAATATATGACAATCGAATCTTCCTGTGGAATTATTTCTTAATGTTGCCATTATCAGTGATGTCATTGTTGCTCTCACGCTCCAGCGGTACATTAGAGTGAGGAGAGTTCACGGAGTCTTTGATGGACGGGCCGTGACCTCTGTGACCTCACATCTTACACCCGCCTCCAGTCTGGGGCCACAGCACAGATTTATGCACTCTGTGTGTGTGTGTGTGTGTGTGTGTGAGAGAGAGTGTGTCTTTGGTATGGCTGTATCAGGCACCAGAGTTGTTTTGTGTGTGTGTGTTAGCAAAACCATCACATCGCAAAGTGTCTCTTTGGGGACGTCCCCATTTGTACAGTTTGTAAAATGTATCATATAGTATTTATAACTAACTATGTCTATGGGATGTTCTCATTTAGTGTGTGTGTGTGCGTGTGTTTGTGCGCGTATGTGTACGTGTGTGTGTGCATGTGTGTGAAACAATGTTATGTTAGTGTGTGTGTGCGTGCGTGTGTGTGCGTGTGTGTGAATGTATGCGTGTGTGTGAAAGAGAGTTTTGTGTGTGTGTGCGCGAGTATATGTGCGCGCGCGCGCATGTGTGTGTATGTGTGTGCAGTGTTGCAGTTTGTGTTTTTGGCAGATTTGATTGAGGTTTGAGGGCTGTTTGACTTTACTCTCACTTAACTGTGATGTTACACTGCTGTCCTCTACTGTGTGTCCTGTGTTCTGACCGATACACACACACACACACACACAGTCAGTGTTATCAGCTCACACTCGCTCCATTAGTGCCATCCTGCACAGAGAGGAGAGATCGCCCTAATCTGAGTGTAAGAATGTACCGCCCGGGTCAGGTGGGGCAAGTGTGTGTGTGTGTGTGTGTGAGTGTGTGTGTGTGTGTGTGTGTGTGTGTGAGGATGTGTGTTTTGTCTATCCTCCTTTCGTCTGGTTTTTCTTTTATTTCTTTGACTTTCCTCTCTTTCGCTCATTCCTCTTATTCTCTCATTTCTCTGCGGTGTGTCTGGTCAGTTTCATTGGTCAGTGTCGGTGGGGGGTGCTCACACTCCCTCTCTCTAAACTCATCCTGTCTGTAATGAAATGCTCTTTCTTCAAAGGCCCACGCTGCATTTATCTTCATGTCCTTATTAAACCGCGGGTGTTGAAGAATATGTAGTTTATCCCACCTGTCAGCTGTCTCTTGATCCACTCTTTTACAGTCGCATAAAGAAAGAGCAGCGGAGAATGACACACAGGCATATGGTGTACCTGTGAGATCTGTGTAGTGTGATGTAGTGCACAGGTTAAACCCACGATGTCTGTTGTGCTTTCAGAGGAGTTGACCTGTGAGCCGACGGGTGATTTCCGCTGTGACAACCACCAATGCATCCCACTGCGCTGGCGCTGCGATGGAGACAATGACTGCGGCGATGAATCAGATGAGCACAACTGCGGTGAGTGACACAACCCTGAGATCTTCTCCTGCACCCAAAAATGTATTTATCCTCATGTCATTCCAAACCTCTGTGACTGTATTCTTTTATTACTGAGAGATGAAATCTCCTTCTAGGTGAACTCTCACATAACTTCCTTTATTACAACAGCAAACGGTTTAGAAAGAGATAAGGATAGAGGGATGAAGGGCAAGAAATTGAAAAGACAAACAGAGCGGTTCTCCTTCATGATACGTCTGAAGGTTAATGAATAGCTCGAACGTTTGTGCTGTTTGTTGAAAGAAGTTGTGAGTTTTTCCTCCTGACAGGAGATCTGTAGGGGTGGTCAGCACGGGTGGATGAACTCACCGCTGAAAAATGATCCTCATTCACCGCGACTGCAGCGAGAAAACAGCCTTTCAATCCTCAAGCTCCGTTTCAATCTCTCTTATCTGTTTCTCTGTTGATTTATTGCAACACCTCCGGTTCGTGCTTCTAGTGTCTGGAATTATACCCATCTTTGACTCGTTTCTAAAGAAAGACTCAAGATCAGCTGCAATGAGCGCTTTTGCAACAATAAAAGGAAAACTTTGCAACGTACAAATGAACTTTTGGAAAATTCAACTAATGCTGGGTTCACACCAAACGCGAATTAAGCGATTCGCACGAGTAACGCCCCTTTCAGACCGCCAGATACTAGCAGCGGCAGAGCGACGCCATCTCATTCATTTCGATAGAGAGCTTGCGACTTCCAGCGACACGAGCGACAGTGACCGTTGGCGCATCCAGCGACGGGAGTCAAGCGACAAAAGTTGATAATTGTTCAACTTTATGCAAATGCTGAGCAACTTTCGCGAGCGACTACCAATAGGAGTAAAGCGGTGGAGCTCACGTCATCCGTCTCTCGTCAGTTACTGGAGGGTTTGTTCAAACTGTTACTAGGACAACCAAAGCTAGGAACGCCTTCAAACGATCTCATAGCAAGAGACAAGCGACACACAGCGACAAAGTCTCTGGCTGTCTGAACGAGGCTAAAATGCAAAGACGTGAACTCGCAGCAGGCGATGCGAATGACGCAAATGGGGTGGCGCGATTGATGCGCTTTCGCGGCAATCGCGCCGCACGATTCACATCATTCGCATCGCCTGTCACGTGTCGCAAGTTGAAAATGTTTAACTCGAGCGAGAAATTCGCGCAAAGAGCTCATTGACACACCTACTATTTTACGGGTCCGGACGCGTGAAGACACTCCCCGTCGCGTGATGTTTTTTTGCGTGAAAATAACGAACTTTTCCCGCGAGTAATAAAGAGCGTGGAGCGTGATTCTTTGCGTTTGGTGTGAACCCAGCATAAAAAAACTTACTGTGGCCATGTGAGGTCATATGGTCGTATGGAGATTTTATATGGAGAGTGCTGATGAGTGATATTGAGAGGAATATTTGATTGAGATTTAAAGAGAAATTCTGCCGTCATTTATTCCGCCTCAAAGAGGATATTTTAAGAAATGTCTCAGTGGTTTTGTGTTCATACAATGGAAGTCAATGTTGTTTGGTTCTTCAAAATATTTTCTTTAGTGTTCTGCAGAAGAAAGAAAGTCATACAGGTTTGTATGGAAGCCCGTTTCCACTAGGGTTGGGGGATTTTTTTAGATTTGAAAAGTTATTTTTATGAGTTAGTATCTCATAATAAGGAGAAACTACGTCGAAATTTCGACTTAGTAACGCACGAGAAAGTGTCTCATTGAGAAAAGTTATTAAGTTGAAATTTTAACTTAGTTTCTCATTATTATGAGATACTAAGTCATTAATTATGAGAAGCTTTCTTATTATTATAAGTTACTAAGTGGGAATTTCGACTTAGTTTCTCAGTATTATAAGATACTGAGTCATAATAGTGACTTATAAAATCTGAAAAAATTCACCAACCCTGGCAGAAATGGGCTTCCATAGTTTTGACATGACATGATGAGTACATGATAAAACAGTTTGGGTGAATTATCCCTTTAAGAGTTAGATGAACAGGTAGAAATCCAATGAGAACTATTTCACATTTAAACTGAAGAACATTGGCTCTTGTTTTGTGTCGGCAGCTCCTCGTCCGTGCACAGAGAGCGAGTTTCGCTGTGATAACCTGCTCTGCGTTCCTGACCGCTGGGTTTGTGATCACGACAACGACTGCGAGGATAATTCAGATGAGAGGGACTGCGGTAAGTGTCATGAACTTCCTCTTCACTTCGCCTTTGAAACGTCATAAAACTCTTATTTTCTTCTCAGTGAGAGCATTTGTGTGATGAACGACAGATCAATTGCACACACGTTGTGTTCGAATAATAAGAGATTCTTCATGTGTTTCAGAGTTGCGGACGTGTCATCCGGGTTACTTCCAGTGTGACAGCGGACACTGCATCGCCGAACGCTTTAAATGCGACGGCAACGCCGACTGTCTCGACTACACCGATGAAAGTTCCTGTCGTGAGTGTGCAACGTTCTGTCACATTGCATTCATATTACGAACCTCAAAACGCTTCTGTTTGTTAAAAGAAATGAAATCATGGAATCAGGAGTCGTACTAAATAACAGAATTGCATTTAAAATAAAGAGAAAGTTACTAGACATTTTCATTGTGAATGTACACATCATTTGGCAATATATGCGTCAGTCTATATTTGAAAAGTTTGGAGTACACAGAAATGCATTTGCAAAATCAAGGTTTAACTACAGTAACCATAGTAGATCAGATAGTTTTAGTAAGACCACAAGTTTATCATGGTCTCGCACTACAGTAATAGTTTAACATCAAATCTCTAGTGAAACAAAGAATCACATCATGGTCACTACACTTTTACTATAATAAAACCATGGTTAATCAAACGGTGAAAGACAACAAAGACAATTCGTTTGAATAACATTCGTGTGTGTGTGTTTCAGCCACACGCTATCCAAATAGCACATACTGTCCTCCGTTCCTGTTTGAATGTAAGAATCACGTGTGTGTTCAGCCGCACTGGAGATGTGATGGAGATAACGACTGTGGAGATCATTCAGATGAAGAACTTCATCTCTGCTGTAAGAAGAACCACACACACACACACATAACATGCACACACAGGGGTGTGTTTACCATTTTGGGGGCCGTAAGCAAAGTCAAGACCTGAGCCCCCCCACACATTGACTAACATTTTTGTTTGAATTTCACAGCAGTATTGAGTACATGGTATTAATGAGACACATATACATACAAATATAAACTGGATTTATTTGACGTTGAACCACATAACAGCACAAAATTCTCTACAGTTTGTTATAAGAACAAACCTTCTTGGTTTTGGGATGAAAAAGTGTTCTTTGTTTTATTCAGAATAATACAGAATGCTTTTAGCTACAGTATAAGAAAGTAAAAGGTGCAAGATTCTTCTTTTCATGCTTCTTTTCATAGCATTGTTTTGCTATATTCGTAAAATTACTATTAGATTTCTTTTCTTTTGCTTTCTTTCGTTTTTGAGCACCGCTTTGATACGTGCGCTTCATTGCATATATCTGAGTGTCTAAATCAAGCGTCAAATGATTTGACAGCTTGTACCCACTAGGGGGCCCCCAAGCTTGCGGGGCCCTTCGCATTTGTGTGGTGGTTAACAACGCTACTGCACACACACACACACACACACACACACATCAATGTGCATCTGAAGAGAAACTGTGTGTATAAAATATGTTGATTTGTCCGTTCCAGCATACAAAAACCAAATCGCCAAACTCTGATCAGATTTACACTTGTGTCATGTATTGAAGCGCACACCTTTTGTGTTTTGTTTTCTCAGTGGACATCCCGTGTGATCCTCCGTTCAGATTTCGTTGTGACAACAACCGTTGCATCTATAGCCACGAGCTCTGTAACTCTATAGATGACTGCGGCGATGGCACCGATGAGAGGGCGGAGCATTGTGAGTAGCAGCCAATCAGCAAACACGATTTGAATTGGTATAATTTAACAACAGGGTAGAATACACATCGTGGATCAACTACCCGTCACACATTAAGGGAAACTCACTCAGTCTTCATTGATATTGAAAATACTCAACATTGTTGATCGGTTACTTCAGTGAACCCAAAACATTTTCTCGACTCATGAACTTGATTGTTTTGTGTGATGTTTGTGTGCTCAGGTGTGACTCCGACTCACGGGCCGTGTTCTTCAGATGAGTATAAATGTGGGAACGGTCACTGTGTTCCTCTGCAGTACGCCTGTGACGACTATGATGATTGTGAAGATCAGACCGATGAACTGGGCTGTCGTGAGTTTTTTACAGCACAGCTTACCACATTCCTAATAGTTTTACTAACCTTTATATGATTACAGTATCTCTTTATTATTATATTTTATAAATAATCAAAACAGAAAGTAGAATTAGTACGTCCCAAATCGTAGAATGTTGAAAACAGTATTTCAAAGATTCCCGGTAGAAATTGGAAGTGCAGAATGATACACACTCTAACGGCTGATATTACCCACAACTCACTGCGAGTAGGCGGAGCTTAGTGACGCTCCACTGCATTAATACAATTAAATAACTGATGCGTCACTAAATGAATAAATATGACTATAGAGTTAACATTACATATGAAACAATACTACATGAATAAATACTACAATGGAAAGAAGAGCTGTATTTTGATGTGTGTGACAGTTAACGGCTGCAATGTTGTCTAGGCAACAACGGCCACTTCCGCTTCATGTTAGTACGTCCCAGTGCGTGCATATTGTTTTGCTACACACTAAAATGTGTATACTTATCCATAACAAAAACAGTACATACTTTTAGTGCATAGTACAAGTAGGCGAATTGGGACGCAGCATCAGTGTGACTCAATGGGCTTCTGCTTTTAAAATGTTCTGCCAATCTCTCTCTCTCTCTCTCGTTTTTCAGACAACGGCAGTGGTCGCTCGTGCAGTGAAGGTCTTTGTGAACATAACTGCACAGATTTATCCAGTGGCGGTTTCATTTGCTCGTGCCGCGCGGGATATAAACCCAACTCTGAGCACAAGATCACTTGTGACGGTTCGTCACCTCAAACCAAGACATCAGAAATTACAGCACGATAGTCATCATGCGGTTCAATTTTAAATGATGTTTTCGCACAAGTTGACATGAATACAAACGTTGCGCTAACAAATGTTTTATTATTTAAGACATTACCACGCAATGGAGTTCGTTGTAACCAGTGTTGGGTGTTACTAAGTAATTAGTTACTTTACTTTTTCAAGGGAAAAGTAATTAAATTAAGGGATTACTCTTATTTTTTCTGTGATTTAATTACAGTTACTTCTGATGTAATTAAACTAAATACTTTGTGTAATATATGTGTGTGTAATAGTGGAATTGACATCAAAATTCAAAGTCTAACTTTAAAACACGTGCTTTAATGTATAATTCTCACATTTGTAAACTTTGGTCAGTTAATAATACTGCTTTATGTAGTTTTATATCATTTATTTGAATGAATTAAAAGAGCCGTTTCATGTCTATCCTTGAATCACTGAACTAATCAAGGTTGATGTAGGATATAGAAAGTAATAAGTTATAAGTAATGAAATACTCTTTGGAGAGAGTCATTTGTACAGTAATCTAATTACACTATTGAATATGTCATTAGTAACTAGTAATTCATTACTTTTCCAGAGTAACTTACCCAACACTGGTTGAAACCTTGGTCACATTTTAAAAGACCCCCATCCCTCCCCCCATTCAATCATTAAATTTTTTTCATCAAAATGATAAACTAGCACAAACAGAAGAATGGGAATTGGGAATGTTCTATACTATTTTTATCCATTCTTTCGCTAGATTTCAATGTACAATGTTAGATTTGTAATGAAAGTTGCTGCATCATCGGACAGTGTTGTGGTGTTTTCTGTCTTCTGTAGATGTGGACGAGTGTGAGATTTTCGGGACGTGTCCTCAGCTGTGCAGGAACACTAAAGGATCTTACGAGTGTTTCTGCGCCGAAGGTTTTCGATCCGTGAGCGAGCAGCCAGGAGCCGAATGTGCCGCTGAGGGTGAAGGAAACAACTTTCTCATGCAAATCTCTTTCTTTAACCCTCTACCGCCCTCTGTAGTTAACTTCATGTTATTCTTTTTGGAGATCTGCCGGTCATCTTTAACAGCATCACTTAAACCAGTGGTTCTCAAACTTTTTCCTTGTAAGGCCCCCTTTGTGTAGAGTGCATCGCTTTGCGGCCCCCCATATAAAGACGTATAATCTTAAACTTAGAATTTTAATTAAACCAAAAACATTCAGTTATACAATGCTGGAACCTCAATTCTTTTGGTTGGTGGTGTCATTTTTCTGATGTTTGATTGCATAAAATCTATGATAAATTTCTATATTTCATAAAATGCCACAAAATCTGTGGCCCCCTGGATCCATCTTGGGCCCCCCAGGGGACCACGGCCCCCAGTTTGAGAACCACTGACTTGAATTGTTAACCTAACCTAACTACATAGACAGGGAAGGTTTACCCCGAAATAAAATTCCGTCATGATTTATTTTAAGAAAAATGTCTCTGGGCTTTTGGGTTCATACAATGGAAGTCAATGGGGTTCAGTGTTGTTTGGTTACCAACGTTCTTCAAAATATCTTCTTTTGCGTTCTGCAGAAGAAAGAAACGCATACAGGTTTGACATGACATGAGGGTGAATAAATGATGACAGAATTCTCATTTTTGGGTGAACTGTCTCTTGAAGGCATCATTGAATGGATTGGGTACGTAATGTGGTGTCTCTCTCCTCAGGGAATCCTCCGGTGTTGTTGTTGCCCGATAACGTGCGCATCCGTCGCTTTAATCTGTCCAGCGCGCAGTACTCCGATTACCTGGATAACGCCGAACACATTCAGGCTCTGGATTATCTGTGGGATCCCGAGGGTCTCGGGCTCAGTAAGACACATTATTTCCTGGGATATGTCAGGTGTGGTTTATATGCAGAACACTAAACGGATGGTGTTGATGCCGCAGGTGTAGTCTACTGGACAGTGTTGGGGCGAGGGTCCGAGTTCGGTGCCATAAAGAGAGCGTACATGACCACGTTCGATGATCACGGGAATAATCCGGTGAAAGAGATGAACCTTAATCTCAGATACATCTCCAGCCCCGACGGCATCGCTGTGGACTGGATCGGGCGGTACATGAAATGATATTTTGTGCCTGGTTTCTTTGGGAAACTTGCTTTCGTTGTTCTGACGTGTTTATTTGTTCTCTCAGTCACATTTACTGGACAGACGCTGGAACCAATCGGATCGAAGTGGCTACACTGGACGGGCGGTACAGAAAGTGGTTAATTCACAGGGATCTCGACCAGCCGGCTGCTATCGTGGTCAATCCTGCTCTCGGGTAAAGATCTGAAACGTTATCGATACGTTAAAGCACAAACCTGGACAGATAAACGTGGAAGAACCCTGAACGTCTACTTTTTTTCTTTCCTGCGTGAATGTTAGTAAGATGTTCTGGACCGACTGGGGCCGCAAACCCAAGATTGAATCGGCGTGGATGGACGGCCAGCACAGAGAGGTCCTGTTAGATGAAGATCTGGGCTGGCCAACCGGTTTAGCTTTAGACTACCTGAATGAAAACCGAATCTACTGGTGCGACTCCAAAGAGAACATCATCGAGTCCATGAAAGCGGACGGAAGCGACAGACAGATGGTCATATCGGGAGGTGAGACGCTGCGCGAGGAGACATCGGTGATGATGTCTGACGGTTCCTCGTTCTCACGTTTGTTATCGTTGCAGACATCGGTCACCCGTACAGTCTGGATGTGTTTGAGGGACACGTGTACTGGACCACTAAAGAAAAAGGAGAGGTGTGGAAGAAAGATAAGTTCGGGAAAGGAGACAAGGTGAAGGTGTTGACCATAAACCCCTGGCTGACGCAAGTACGCATCTACCAGCAGCACAGACACAATCGCTTGGGTGAGACCACACAACACAACACTGACGTCACTGCATTACAGTCATAGAAAATGATATGTTAAAATGTAGAAAATATTCAAATGAACAATCTGGTTCTGGTTCTTTTTGTTGATGAATGATTCCTTCAATTCCAGCTGCAATCCATAACTTTTGCTTTTTCATCTCGGTTTAAAATATAAAATATTTAAATGTAAGACTAAAACGTTTTCAAAATCAAACGTTATTTGAAAAATGTCAAATAAATTACAATGAGAAATTACAAACTGAAATAAATAAGTGAAGGTACTAAAAATATTAGCTGAAATAACAATAGTTATATAGCAATATAAAAAATAATAAAATGCTAAAAATGCTACAATTTGATTCAAATTAAACAAAAATGTACATAAATATGAATACATACAGTATAAATATAAGCCTGGTTTAAAATATTCATAAAACTACAACACAACTAAAACTAAAACTCTTTGTTAAAGTTAAAATGTAAAGAAATGTGGTTTAATCGTAGATCATATTAGAAAATATTACTGTTATACCGAATGGGAGTCAGATAAGGATCTTTTTTTCAAATGCACTTTTTTAAATAACTGTTTTTGCTCATTTGAACCAAACCAAGTCACAGAATGCAGCTTTAAATGTTTCAAAATTGAAATCTCATTTGAGTATTTGCTGTTTTTTAGGAACTGAAAGTACGATTCTTCAACATATACTATTAAGCCTCATCTTTTGATCTCTCACAAACGCTCTCCTTCACGTTGTTTTGTGCAGTTGTGAATCTGTGTCAGGACACGTGCAGTCATCTGTGTCTGCTGCGGCCGGCTGGATTCACCTGCGCCTGTCCGCAGGGTTCAACGCTTCTCCCCTTCAATAAGAACGAATGTGATGCAGGTAAGAGACCGATGATGGGTCACATCACACACAGTGTGCATGTTCAGTGTGTTAATGCCGTGTTGATCTGTGATGTAATAATGTCGTGGTGATGTCACGCCTGTCGCTCACACCTGCAGCCATTGAGGCCGAGGTCTCCATGCCTCTTGCATGCCGATGCATGAACGGAGGAACGTGTTACACGGATGAGGGCGGCCTGCCCAAGTGCAAGTAAGTGTTGTAGGAAAGTGATCATCTCTGATAATGCTTCTGTTCTTCCTCTGGCATTATACAGTAGAATAAAAAGATTCATTCTCAACTTTCCCACGCCAGACTGAGAAGGAAAAGTATCATCAAACAGTTTTAATGTGTAATGGTTGTGTTCTGCAGGTGTCCGTATGGTTACTCGGGTAGTTTCTGTGAAATGGGAAGATCTCGAGGAGCTCCAGCAGGCACAGGTAACGTCTGCCTGTCAATCATGACGTATTTTCTGTGATGTTTAAGTATTATGTAAGGACTTTTATTCACGGTTCTTGAATTGGCCTGGAGGGTCATGCGATGCTGTTATATATCTACTGTAGATCAACACACAGTGTCAAGTATTATCAATTATCAATAAGTGATTCAATTACTTTTTCACTGAAAAAAATAAAGGTTACTCTTCATTTTTAAGTTCAACAATTTTGAATTTAAAATCTAAATGTAGTATATTTGCAGAGTTTGGCTCCAAAATGAGATGACCCTGTTTTTAAAATGTTCAAAAATCATGTTTTTGTATTGTGCAGTCCAATTAATATCAATGAAACCGCAGTTGGTTTGTTTTGATTTGAGACATAATAACTCAAAAAATACAGCTAACTAACACAAGAAAAACACGATTTTTGAAATTTTTTAAAAACGGAGTTTCATTTTGGAACCAAACTCTTCATTTATAAACATTAGAAATTAGTTGATTTTGTTGAAATTCATATAAGAATGTATGTATTCAAAAGTATTGTTTACAGCTTGTTACAGAGAAAATGTTTAATGAGTTTTATTTCTATGGTCTATGTAATAAAATATATATATGTAAGACACTACTACTCGTTTGAGTATTTGCTAGTTTTTGAGAACTAAAAGTTTGATTATTGTTTTAAAGTAAATACTTAAAATGACTTTTTAGACGGTGTCATTAGTGAGTATTTTAAACACAATGTTGACAGTGTCATTTGTTATTTCTGTTTTTTCTTTTTTAGTAATTTACCCGACACTGCTTGACCGAACGCTTTTCTCACTCCCAACAAAAACTCTTATGACAAATGAAGCGTAATGGATTTTGAACTGCGTACGCTTCACATATCTTTATGTTGTGTGTGTGTTTGTGTAGCTGTTGCGGTTCTGTTAGCAATGGTTATTATTCTGATAACTGGAGCTCTGGTGGTGGGAGCTTTCCTCAACTACAAGCGCACCGGTTCCTTCATTCCATCAATGCCTAAACTACCCAGGTACAACACAAAAATAGATGCATTTCATTACATTTAATAATACAAAAAAAGCAAATGAATTACCATCTGCATCAAACCATTCAAAACAAAATGGACTTCTCTGAACTATAAAGGGATAAAATGAAAATTTTGTCATCGTTTACTCACCTTCGAGTTGTCTCGAATCTGTGTAAATGTCTTTGTTCTGATGAAGACAGAGAAAGATATTTGGAAGAATGCTTATAACCTGACAGATCTCGCCCCCCATTGACTCCCATTTTTGGGAGAATCCTGAATTTTCATTTTTGGGTGAAGTATCCCGTTTTTTTACTAAACAACTGTCATGGTCATGATCAATAAACAAACACTTATTTCATGCATTACATACATTGACATTTAGTCACTTAAATTGATGCACAATAAAGGGCTTCTTGATATGATGGCAAAGATATGAAAAGCGCTATATATCATTCGACACTGAAACATATCTAGATGTGTTTCTGTAGCTATATCGCTCACCATTGTCCCATCTCCATTTAGTCTGAGCAGTCTGGTGAAGTCGGGTGACACTGGAAACGGGGTGTCGTTCCATTCGGGTGACAACGTGACCATGGACCTGGAGCCTCAGACTCTGGGGGTGTCCTTCATCGACAGGGCCATGCAGCTGGTACGTGCGCTTCATGTTTCTTCATTTAGCAGTAACGGGCTCTCCTCCACCTTTAAGTGCACTCAGCACATTTCTCAGACTTATCTGTGAGCCGGAAAATCCCCGGTTGACCTTTCGACCCCGGTGGTAATGTACCATCGGCTCCAGGCCTCGTGTTTGAAAGGATTCAAGTGCATCATTAATCACGATCACGTGACTGAATACTCATGCTTGATGTGTGTTTATGAAAGATTTTGATTGATTTGATTGTTTTCAGCTACTGGTAAGAGTGTAGTTCTATTTGAGTATCAACTTAGTCTCAGATCCGTCTCCTAAAATTGTTTAGGAATATAAACCGAAGCAAATGAGAGTGTCATTGTTGAAACGCATAAGGAGTCTGGAGGTGTAAGTTGATATTGAGATCTTCAATAATATTGACTTTTGATTGCAGACGAGACAAATCTGAGCTCAGTTGTTGACATGTCTTCTGAACCTCTGATTGTTTGTGATAGGATGAGAATTTTGCCGACTCTGGGAGGCAGCCGGTCACGTTTGAGAATCCTCTGTACTCATCTGCAGCCGGCCCGTCCAGTGACCCCGCAGTACTTCATGCCACACAGGTACCCACAATACATCCCAAAAACATGTTATACAACCATGAAAAACTTTGTTTAAAACCTCAGTTTTGTGCTTGCCGTCATCATACAGGTCACTGTGAATGTCAGCGGTGAGCAGAATAACTTCTCAAACCCGACATATCACGCTTATGAGCAGGCTGTGGAGGTGAAGAGCGTCCCCGTGGAGCAAAACACCACACAGGTGAGAAAACATGAACATTTCTCCTTCTTTGTGTGGTTTTTTTCCTGGTCATGTGACCATGCTGTCATTCATTCGTGCATTTTTCAGGAGTCCAAATGGAGTTTCTTCAAAAGAAAACTGAAGCCGAGCACGACGTTTGAAAACCCGACATTTTCAGAGGTGAGAAGTCAAAGTCACACTAGTGTTTTTATTGTAAATGCATCAGGCTTCATTTATCCATCGAACATAGAAACAAGTGCAAATCCGAGCGGGGAAATCATGTTACGAACGTCATTAATGAAATATTCGTACGCCACCGCAAATCATCACACGTTAAAAAATGTGTTGACTAAAAACATTTACATTTAACCATCAAATATCTTCTTACACTAAAAACACCTGTTAACCTCTTCATTTCAAATAATTCCATTTGAATTAAGTGTTTCATATAAGAACATACTTTTCTATTATGACCACTTCAAAAAATATTGTAGTATACTTTATAGAGTATTTACTATAATAAACCGCAGTAAAATATGAGACACTATAGTGTTTTTGAACCTTACTTTAGTAAATATCGAAGTTTACTACAGTATTTACTCAAGTTGATCCATTTGCTGTGATTAATACTACAGATGCTTTAGCGTACTGTGCATCAAAAGTGTAGGAATTATAAGAATATACAACAATATACTAGAGTTTACTACACTGTAAAAATAATCTGTAGAAATTACAGTATTACTGGCAGCAGTTTGCATTGATCAAGTCTTTATCTTTACAGAAAAAAAACTACAACCTCATGCAAAGCATTCTGGGAACCAACATTAGAAAAAAAGAGAATGCTTTGCATGAGGCTGTTATTTTATAGCTATTTGTGTTATTGTATAGTTTTTTCTGTAAAGATAAAGGCTTGTTAATGTTTCACATAACGTCTCTTATCTTTGAACAAACTGTTGCCAATAAATTGGATAAATATAAATCTACAATAACTTACTGGCAACTAGCTACATAACTACAGCAAGAAAATGTATACAACAGCATTTGCTCCAGTATATCAGTTCAGTTTAGTATAGTACAACAGTAATTACTATAATATACTCAAAAAAATGTTCAAATATACCACAGTCTTTCAATTTGGAATACTATGGTTAACATGAATAAAACATAGTAATTCATATGTAACTCTAATATGCTCAAGTATACTACATTTAACCAAAGTTTACTATAGTAAGTGGTAAACTACACTTCGCTATAGTTTCTGCTATAGAAAACTGCAGTATCCATTAAGAAAGTATAGCTCGGGGAGAGGTGTGACGGTTATTTGTGTGTCTGTTACAGATGCAGGGCGAGCGAGCTGTCGCAGGTGTAGAAGTCAGCGATGCACAACCCTCTCCATTCGTTCCTCCTCCCAAACCTCAGAAACGAGAGAAACTCAGCACCTTTTCTCCAACAGAGGACACCTTCAGAGATACGGCCAACCTGGTCAAAGAGGACAGTGAAATATAACCACACACACACACGGGACAAGACGGAGAAACTCGCTCCCTTTGCACAGAAATTATTTTTATATGCATCCGCATACAACAGAGATCAATGCAAGATTATTGTAAGGGTTGAGAATAGATGTTTGTGTAACGTACAGAACGCGAGGTCTGTCCAGAGTTTGCCTTCACAAACGTTGAATGCCAATTCTTGTATGATTCGTCTTTTTTATTGTGATGTTTTATTTGTGTATCTTTGCACTGCTGCTGCCGAATGGGAGAATGCGTTGAATATTTTGTACATTTGTAAATTGAAAAGATTTTGTTGAAAATATCCTCGGCTGAGAAGTTATTTTGAGATAGATTATTCTTATTTCCTGAAGTACGCAAGCACGAGTGATGTGCTTTGAGTCTTTGCCATTTTATCAGATTATTCTTAGGCGTCTCTTCTGTATATATACCTCATGTGGGGAGTGACCGGCGTGAAGAGCAAAAATCAGCAGTTTCTTTGATTCAGTCGACATCATGATTGAGTCATGTCATCTGCTTGTGACGACTATGAATGTATGTACTACTGTATGTACACTATAGTAACATGGGGTGAACATCAATGGTGTCCATATCAGAAGAACACTGTATTCATCATTGAGCGTGACTATAAACATAAGATTATGTTGATTTATTCAAGAAAGGGACTCTCATCTAGAAAGTCTTGACACAATAAAATGCAGTTTTGTATTTTCTCTGCCTGCCAAGAGTAAATATGATAGAGGCAGAAAACTGTCAAATGATACTTGAAATTGCCCAACCTATTCTGTATATACATGTGAAATAAATCTGATGGTTTTGTAAATCTGTGATATTCCACTAGTGTGAAGGGCTGTTCAGATTTACTACGGTAGTTTGTAAGTGGCACTGGGTGGTAAAGGCGATATATTTTGAGTGATTTTGTATTATAACGAAAATGAATATGATGAATGTATTCATCTTCATGAATGGAACTGGACACAAATTAATGCTGCTGTGAAATCAAATAAATCCGTTTTTAACAAATGTGCAGATCCTTTCGAAAGATTTCACTGTATTGTTCCGTCTAAAAAAAATGTATATCCCATGTAACTGAAATCAAACAATATTTGGTTACATAATATAAAAAATACTGCCGCGGTAATAATTAAGAGATCGTGATAGAGACCATTTTTCGGATTTAAAATGTACTAGTATATGTTTAGGTAAAATGATCATTTTGTTTTATTCTGTGAACTACTAACAATATTTCTCCTAAATTTCAAGTAAAAATATTGTTTCTATTTGCAGAATATGAAAACTGGAGAAACGGGTGAAAATAACAGTAAAGATGCTCTGTATTTTTCCAGATCTTAAAAACTGTAAAGAAAACAAGTTCAGATTCGCTTTTAAGCAATACAACAGTCATAATTCTCCATGTTTAGGAAAAGTTTAAAAATGATTTTGTTTTATGTGATAATCTGGATTTTAATCACAGTTTTCATGTGTCTTGTCATGCTGTCAGTCTTTCACATTATGACTTTGTCACTCCTGAGGTTTGATTTTGTTGAAATTCAACAGACACTGAACAGGAATGATCACAATACATGTAGAAATGATGATTAAATGAAATTTTGGAATGGTCTCTTACTTTTATCCGCGGCTGTATCTTTATTTCATTGCATTCGTTGTAACACAATGTTGTGTACCAAACTGCTCGTCATAACAGCTTACAGAAACAAATGTTGTCTTCAATTTGTTGTGTCATTTTCCAAAAACAAAACGGATTGAGTCTAAAGCCCGGAGTATAGTTCCCTTTTTACGAGTACGCGCACCACCGGAATTTTGTTACTTTGCCTATAAAGTACGCGCAGGTTGGGCATGCGCATTCCATTTCTTGCAGTAACCACCAGGTGGCAACCGCATCAATTCAATGTAGTTGAAGAAAACCTGACCCCTGTAGGCCCGGAGATATTGCAATATGTCGTAGTGCGCATGCGTCAAAACCCGTGCGTACACGTATGAGTCAAAAGCAGTATACTTTGCAAGGCTGTGCGTTCGGCTGTACTAAAAAACGAAGTATGCCACAGGATTTAGACTTAAATTGTAATGTCCGTGATGATGTGGACACTCAGGTGTCTTTTGGTGAGGGCAAAAGAAGACCCGTGATGAAGTCTGCCACACAGGTCGGGACGTACGAGAGAGGAATCCAGAAAAGCTTGGCGTCCCAACCAGCCGCGTATCGCGTTCGAGGATTACGCGCCGAGAGAGCGTGCTGCATGCATGACGTCACTTTGGAGATGTCACTGCTGCATAACAACCCCACAGAGAACGCCTGCAACTTCGTATCTGAACCAGAGAGATTGAGAGAAATCCACAAAGTCTGAACCAACACGACTGAGTAAATCATGAGTTAAATGCCTAAATAAAAGATATGACACCGTGACATCACTGATACTCACATTCCTGCAGGTACGAGTCTCCATAGGACCTCCTGACCTCTACTGGAAGAGCGTTCCATCGTTTCTTCAGATCATCTTCGATGAGACCCAGATCTGTTACTTGTGTCTTAAAGAAGCCTGGTTCAATGATGCTGACCTTGACTCCAAAGTGCAGCATGTCCCTCCTCAACACACACACACACAGAGAGAGGTCAAAGACAGACCAAAAATCACCTGTAACAAGGGTCTCAGAACGTTGACCACCAGACACACCTCAAGCTATCAGAAAATGCCTCCACACCCCATTTAGAGAGACAGTATCCTCCCCCGATGAGAGAGAGTCTGCCCAGTATGCTCGCTACGTTCGCCACCCTGCCCCGTGCTTTCTTCAGGAGAGGGAGGAACGTCAGGGTCACCTCAATGACGCCCATCAGATTCACATCCAGAACCTTCTTGAAGTCATCCACCTGCATCCACTCTGTTGGACCAATGGGGACGGAGATACCAGCGTTGTTCACCAAACCCCACAGACCTGATGCAGGAAAGATAAAGGTTTGTGTGTTATACTGTAGATGGATAGTGTTCCCACTGCTGTTGACCAATCAATTTCTGTGACTTGGCTAGATTTAGATTTCGTTTTTTTATGAGACTGCACGCACAAATAGAAATTTCTAGCCAAATGAATATTTTAAAATGTAAATGGGAAAAATGAGAATATAATCTTAACAAATAAATTGAACGTGTCACATACACAATCACAAGATTTCTCAATAGGGCGGATGTATATTTCAAGGTATGCTTCACTTTTTGCTCCACTACATCTCATAAATAAAAGATAAAGTAAAGGATCTTGGTGTTGTTCATAAAACTAGACCACGTTATAGAAGTAAACGTGAACTAACAATGAACAAAAGTTCAACTTACATATAACAAAGTTTATTACTTGCTGTAAAAACATATTGTTCATCTCTTAACCATGATTTTATTATAGTAAACTGAAATCGAATGTAATGCACAATGGTCACTGCAGCAAACCAGGTTTGTCTGTGGTTACTGTGGTTTTTCAAATGTTTTCCAAAAGTGATTATAGTTTAACCATGGTTAACTGTTGACCGAGATTGTTTGTTCATATGAACTAATTGAGTGGGCCATTATTTAACTGCGCACTTAAAAGCTCAAAGGTCACCGAAGGGAGCAGGAAACTGTAAATGTGCAAAATGGACACATCAGATGCGCGCTGGAGGAGTGGTGCCATCCCATAATAAATGATGCTGTGCAGATGCTAGGAGAATGAGAAGATGCTCCTCCAGCTCAGCTGACCCGAAAGTTCACCCAAAAATGCAGATTTATGAGTGGCTCTGAGTATCTCCACTTTATCTTCTCCTGTGCTTGACTCGAGCTGGCACCCCTGTCTATCCGCGCGTCTCACCTCTCTCCCCGGTCTCGTTGCGCACGAACTCCAGCGCGCTCCCGACGCTCGCGCTGTCGGTAACATTGAGCAGGACCGTCTGGAGTCTGGGGGAGGCCGCGGCGCGCAGTCTGGAGGCGCCGGGTTCCGTCAGACACGCGGCGATGACGCGGAATCCGCGCTGATCGAGCTGCCGCGCCGCGAGGTCTCCGAAGCCGCTATCGCAGCCGGTCACCAGCACGTGCTTCTCATCGATGCCGTGGATGTGGAGAGAGTCTCTGATGAACCAGATGATGGAGATGAGCGCGACAGCTGCCAGTGCGCACGAGCATAACAGGTAACCGGTGAACACCTGAGAGACGGAGATGCAAGCCAATGAGAATAATAGTGTAGCACCAAACTATCTGTGTTTGTGACGTTTATGATTTGATTATTTTAAATGGCGTGTTATAGATAACAGTGCAACAAGACTTTAACTCATGACAGGTGAGGTGTTTAACTTCTCGCCTGAACAAGGTCCAAAAGGACACTCTCCTCCTCAGACACCTAGAACACAACAGAATTACTTATTTTAATAACTTAATAAAGACCGAGAGGAGAGCAAATTACGTATTGTCACAATTTAACTCCAGCTGTGGCCTTATAACGCCTGGCGCGATGTGCATTGAGCAACTGATCCAAAAACAGTTACACAATGCATTCAGATAACCACCGTGGTTATCTAAACATACTTTTAATATTGTTTGATAAATGCCTTCTCTGTTAACATTTGACACTGATGATATACTTGTGTGTAATTAGGAGAGACTGACGTACCATGACAGCGTTCTTCGCACCTGTGATTCCTCCTCTTTGTGTGCAGCAGCACTGCTGGAGAAAACACACTGAAGAGTCAAAGTTCTCTCTGCTGTCATTCAGTAAACATTCAGCTTGTGTCATAACAGACAGTCCTTGTGTTAACAGACAGGTATAGGTTAAATAAAAAATATGAGACTGATAAGATGATCACTTACAAGAGAAGCAATAAGCAAATGAATCTTTTATCTACTCACAGAATGTGTTTCATATGCTTTATAGCAAAACAAAGGATATAAACTCTTCATTCAAAATCTTGAGGGTTTATTGTATTTTCTCTGCAGCATATACATGCTTTCTAATTTTATTCCTTATAAAACAATATCAAGGAAGAATGGTTGTTCTTACTGTATATAATGTTAACCCTTATGCGGTCTTCGGTTCACTTAAATAAATAAAAGAATCATCTTTGTCCAAATGGCATGATACTTTAGAAAGTGGTCAACACTTTACAGATCTACAAAAAAAAAATGGAATGATACTTGATTTTATGTTGGTGTGGGGAAAAAAGTCACACGCCTGGTCTTCGGGGTCTCTTGAGACCCCGCTTAGAAAATGGACAAAATTCATCCTCAAAATCAGTAATAACACAGATAGACAGGGATAAAGTTACACACTTGCATCCAACAAAGCAAAAAACATCCACAATGCAAAATGATCATGCTCACATGCGCACACAGAGAGAGAGATGAAAGCAATTTAGCACAGACACACAGTTCTCTTACAGTTAGTGACTGATGTTTAGATTAAATTTGTAGAATTACTGTATATGAAAAACAGATGATTGAAATAAATTATAAACTCCAAAGACTGCAACTTTCCTCTTTGTAACATCTTGTTCAGGTTCGATTCTAATCATAATGTAATATTATTGAAAAACAGATTTTTTTCAGTACAAAAAATGCTAAACTTTGATAAGAAGTCATTTTTATTGTTATAATTGTGAATCCAATCCATAATATGAATCTAACTGAAAAAACTTGTTAAAATCTTATCTTAATATCTTTCAGTTGGTCAAATAGCACATAGTGGACCTCTGCAGCAATTGTTGTGGAAAAATATCAGTCTTGTAGTTCAAAAAATCTCAGACAAAGAAGGTCCGGGTGTCAAGGAGTTAACTTTATTTGCTCGAGCCAAACAAAGTGAGATTTTCCAAGTCATCTAAAAACCAAGTGTTTTCAGTCTACAGTTATAGTGAAACTTCTGAAAGGTGGTCCTTTCTAAAACCAATCAGGTAGATTCCCGTTATCTCTTATTTTTATTAACCAATTGTTGATTTTCTACCACCAATATATCCCAAGCAACAAGGTGCGTATTTATTCGTGGTAGGCTGGCTATTACCTCATTTTTTAAATATATTTTTATATATCCTCGCCCACCACAATTATGTCATGGTCATCATGACCTGTTTCCCCTTCTTCACCTCCTACTCTTGTCTTTATCTGTGGCAAAACTGTGGCCTTGCTCAATGTAGATTGTAGTCATAGTAACGGGGCGGAACCTGCCCAGATTTGGTCATACATGTAGGGTTGGGGCCGGAAAAAGTCCACAGATTTCATAAACACTGCCAGACATCAAAAACACAGCTGTGCAGGGTGCTTTTCACAATCTCATACAAATGTGTTTAAAACGAAGAGCAATACATAGTGAATAATGATCAAAAACATAAAGACATATCATGAAATTCCTCCATATATTCTACTGGTAAAAGTGATCATTTTTTACTTTTAAAACGGCATTTCCCAAAAGCTGGGCAGAAATCTTACACTAAACAATGTCAAATTACCCATGTTATACCCATGAATGAAAGTTAGAAATGTGGGTCTTTTATCAAGTGAATTGTACATAAAAACCTATTTTTGTTTAAAAACCTATTTAAAATATATTTTTTATTTATTTATAGAAATGTTAAAATATCATAATTCCTCCAAAAACTGCACAAATGTAGAGTAAAAAACATTAATAAACAGAGTTAAATGACATTTGTTTAACAAACAAAACAATCATTTTGTTACAAAATTACACTTTGTTGCCTGGGGTCTCTGGAGACCCGAAAGACCACGAGTGTACACCCCAAACGAAGCATAAGGGTTAAAGTCTGTATTAATCAGCATATTTGTTAACAGTGTTAAGTGGTAAAAGTGTATCTACAGGACTGAAACTTTTGGTTTAACAGCATTTCTTAAAAAGAAAGCATCAGAGATGAAGGTTGGCATGTAGGACAGAGGCAGCCAGAAGAACTTTGCATCCCAGCCTGGAGAATATCTTGTCCGGGGATGAACAGCAGCCACAGCGTGTTCCATACACTTCACAACCTTCATCAGATCTGGATCTAGTGCCTTATTAAACTTCTCCCTCATCACATCATTCACTGCAAACACATGAGACAGTGTGAGATCAGGACACTGGCATCCACTAAATCATTCATTTATAAACTGGTGGTTGGATTTAAACTCACGTCTGTCCATGTAGTCACTGCCGTACTCATCTTTGACATCCTGTGGCAACCTCTCCCACATTTTCTCAAAATTCCTTTGCAGGGCACTGGAGTCAGTGACGCTTGTTTTGAAGAATCCAGGTTCAATACATAAAACCTTCACTCCGAATGGTGCCATGCTTCTCCTGTCAGACGTAGAATATAACTCATTTAGTGTACAGTAGCATTAAATGAGGTCCAAACAGATTGAAAATATTTGACGTTTTTATTTTGCCCCTACCAGCAGAAATGTATGACATTGCACTGATTGTACCCCTCAAAGAAAACACCCAATAATTCACCATGTACGTCAATGTCTCACCTCAGACTGTCATTGAATGCTTCTACTCCATACTTAGAAATGGAGTACACTCCCATAGTGGGACTAATCCGTCCTGATACACTGGCCACATTCACCACTCTTCCTTTGGCTCTTTTAATGAGAGGTAAAACACTGAGAGTGACGTCAATAACTCCATACAGATTGACATCTAACATGTGTTTAAAGTCCTCAATAAGCAGCCAGTCATTAGGAGCCGTCGGGACAGAGACACCAGCGTTGTTTACCACAGCCCACAGACCTGTCAATCAACACACAAACACATGAAATCATCTTCTGTTGTACTACACGCTCATGTACATGTGAGAGATTTACAGGTCCCACCTCTCTGACCCACCAGGGTTTTGATGGTGTCTGCAGCTTTGCTGATATTGTCATGATCACTAACATCCAAATGCAATGTTGTGAGTTTGTCAGTGCAGATCTTCTTCAACTCATCTTCTCCCTTCTCTGTGTAACAGCCGGCGACGACACGGAAACCCTTCTTATCCAGATGTCTGGCCAAGAGATTCCCAAAGCCAGAATCACAGCCGGTGATGTACACAAACTTCTCACATTTGTTTGGGACTCTTTTCAATTCTCGGAACCACCGAAACACATAGAACAAGAGTACGAGGCCAAAAGCGTACAGAATCATGACTGCAAAAGAAAATGAAAACATTTCTTTCCATTAAAAAGAGGTGGCATAATCAACCCAATGAAATAAAATAATAAAAAAACGAGTGAGTTGTGATTGGCTGGCATGTGCCCATCTGAGGGGTGTGCCAACATTATGACTCAAAGGAATTTGCTCATCCGTGTCTTTGATGAACAAATCATTCTCTTAAAACCAACTCGAGTCAATCTATTACAACGCTACCAAGGAATGATTGGCACTTGTCGGGTGAACTTGGTAAAAGGATTTTGGTTCTGTTTATCTCTCACTTCTGCAAAACAGATCACGAATTTGAACAAATATGGATGTAACATATTGTTTTAATCAAATATCATATATAAACAACACCTTTTACTATATGTTGTTGTTTTAGGACCGAAACTCTAGGACCCTGTTTTTGTCGTTTTAGCGCCAACATGGAAGCCGAATTAATTTGTTTCAGGACCGCAGTTCTAACACCCTGTTTTTTAGGTTAAAAAGTGCAACCAAAGCAGTATTACCACCAAATAGTTGTATAGCCTATGTAAAACTATAGTTTAATATGTTTACTTCACTCAAATACAACTTTCTTTTTTAGAATTCAACTTAGTTGCTAAGTGATGCATTTTGAGCTGTTTATTAATTGTATTAATGTAATTATTACGTTTAATTGTTATTATCACCTAAACCAAAAGATGGAATCAAATGCTATGCCTTTTGTAGTCACACGTCTCTTGCGCGTGCGCAGTAACCTACCCGAGAAACCTGGAAAAGATTTGAGAGTAGCCACCTTGCAAAAACAGAACATTTTTTAAAATCTTTTATATTGTGCATTCCAAGTAATATCAATCAAACTGCAGCTGGTTTGTTTTAATTGAGTAGGCTAATAAGTCAAAAATTTAAAAAGGGTATCTTATTGTGTTATCGTAAAAACATGAAAAACTAATAAAAGCGGAGTTATCTGTTTTTGAAAGTGAACTCTTCATTTTTAAGAGCAGTTTATGGTGCAGTTGACGGGAGGTTTAATCGTTCGAAATTTGTACTGTGACCTTTGCCAAAGATTTAAGATTTACCTGTTTAAGGGTCTTGTGTCACACTGAAGGGGCTTATTTGGCGATAACAGCCGGCTGCTTGTACATTATCCCGCTTATTACACGGCTACTTGCCACATGAGAAAAAAACTGGACATAAAATGTGAATTTGAAATATTTATTAGCTCATTTTTACCGAATGCTGACCTTCCGCGAGGAAACGCCGTTTAGTTTCGGTTTTAAAGTAAGAAACAACGTTCAAACATCACGAACATTCAATTTGGTTTAATCATTTGTAAATATAATGTCATATATGTGATTAAAAGACATTTGATTTTGTGTAATATTAACTGCACCTGTCAAAATGATTCTTCCCTCGTGACTAAAAGGCTTCAGTTGAGCTGTAGCTAAGACAGTGGTGATTGACACTTTATTTATTATTTAACTTTTGTTTTTATTTATTTATATTTTACTTATAACAATGATTTATTTACAGAAGGGCAAACAGAATGCATGTGACATCAGAAAAACAGGACAAAGTGTCCTTCTGATGCACTTCTACTCGTTATTTCTGAATGTTTTTTAATGTATTTTATAATTGCAAGTGCTGCAAGACACAATGAAAAGTGAGAAATTAACTTTAATTTATAACAGGTGGGCATTCACATCACATTACCAAACTTTACACTTTAACAAACTCCAGAAGACAGTTGATCTCCTCCTCACAAAGACAACAGAATTATAAGTTTTAACAATTAGTCATTCGTTTTTGTACAGTTTTCTATTTTCCCCTTTAAATGATTCCTAAATTAAAGTGTGTTTTTAAAAAAACACAGGTACATGTAGATGAATCTTTCACAAGCCACTACAGCTGGCACCCTATTCTGTTCAATTATTTGTAAAATAATTTAGAGTAATTGAATCTTTCTATACATTAATTATATCCTACATTAATTCCTAACATTAATCATTAAATTGTTACACAAATGATATACTTGTTCAGTGACAGATGTGACTAATGACTGTGACAGCGGTCTCCAACAGCAAAGGCAATGTGTGGGGCCCCTCCGCGCGAATATATATATCAGTTAATTGTTATATTTATTTATAATACTGCACTGAATCTCATTTCTGTATGAATTGTGATACTTAAATATTAATAGATTACCTCAGTCTCCCCTTAAACATGAATTGACAGTTGAACTGTATTTTATTTGAATTGTGTTTCATTAATAGAGACACTCTGTGCAGCGTAGTCCAAAACATTACACATTTAGCTACTGAACAGTAAAACGTGTATTTTATGTTACCCACAGTAACCTTAATATTTCTTAAAACATTTAATGTCAAGAAAAAATTGCTCCCCTCTTATCAATTTTTATCAAAAATAAAAAGGCCTAAATACACTAGCACATCTTTATATTACTTACATGTTTATTGACCTTTTTAACTTTGGCATGTTATTATTTTACTTGAATGTTTATATATTATTAGGGATAAATTGAATATGTCAGAAGAACTGCCTCAACGTCGTACATAATTCAAAGTTTACCTCATTACCCAGATAAAACAAAACGCGCGAGATGTTTGTCCCTTCATGCGCTCCGTAGTCCGGTGTACATTGTTTTCAAGTGATTGTTTTAAAGTTAGCAGCCTGCCCTGTATAATCAATTCCAACTGTTTTTTGGGGGGTTGTCTGCTGAATATAACTCTCACAGTCTCCTGCCTGATTTTTGTTAAGGCTAAGAACAGCGAATTTGGTGTTAATTTAGACCACCGAGATCGATTTCAATCATTTAAAGCTACAGTTTGTATAAACCGCCGCTAGAGGGCGCACGATCAAAGCGACAACAATGGCGTAGCTTGGTCACGCTGTGAAGGAGCGTGGAATGATGGGGTCCGTTGTCTTCGAAATTCAATATGATATGTCTTTTCACAAGGAGGATTATTAAATTCATATGTTACTTTTTCTAGCCAACTTTAGTATCCATAAATGTAAATTTCGAGAAGACAAACCACTATTTCTAATTTTAAAGAAAATCCTACAATACCAAAATTCATAACACTTAACAAATAAGAAAGCTGTTAAAAGTGTTTCTATTTGCAAACATTTCAATGTGTTTATTTAAGCTTTTTTTCTTTCTCTTCTTTTGATACTGCTTTGATTGTGATATTGTGTTATATCATTATATTGTGTTGCTTCTTCCACATGAAGTGCGCCATTTGGGACAGGGCCACTGTTGTCATGCGGTTTCTATGTCAGAAAAGGCGGTCTGATTGGTTGATTTAAATGTTGTCCCAGGGTCAACATGATGTGGCATCAACCACTTGGCAAAAACGGGTGAGCCAACAACGGGTAACGAGGATACGACTGCACAGCCTCACTGTTTATTTGAGATATTGTAAGTACTCAGCTGAACAAAATATATAACACTGGCCTAGTGGTTTTGGGATATTTTACTGCAAAATTGTTACAAACTGTAGCTCTACGCAGGCTTCCAAAAATACTGCCACTGAACATATACATTTCGGACACAAATCATACAAACAAACTACCCAAACACTACTTTATCGGATCAAGCACTGGCTGTAAAGTGTATTGTATTTCATCTAACTTACCTGTCGATGAGACTATAGCTGTGTCCCAGTTCGGGGGCTGCAACCTTCTAAGGTCGCGGACATAAAAATTAGGACTTGTTCTTCAAAGCACGTAGCCTCAAAAGTCTAAGAAGGGAACACTGAAATGAGACGCCCTAGCCTCGCAGAGGAATTCCTAATTGCGTCACTTGCTGCTCATGTTGCGTGGTGACGGCAGCAAGACATAGCAGAGATGTTTCTGACTTTTTAAAACAAATACGGAGCCAGAAAATATATTTTTACTTTAGAGAATATGACACGTTTATGTAGATTAAAACAGCCAAACAGTGTATTAAATTAACCAACCTTACAAATTTAATTTGTAATTCATTTTTTAATTTAAAACACAATAATGCACCAATAATGTTAATTAACAACATCATATATAATAATAAAACACTGAAATGGACCGTTTTTGTGAATTACATACTTTTATTTAACTAAAGTTTTGAATACGCCCTTTTCACAATGACGTCACTTAACTTCCGCCTTTTGCAAAGCAGTGTATCATAACATCCGTCTTGCAACAAACAACAAGAAGAAGAACTTCCGTTTTGCCGTCGCGCTGGAATTTAACAACAGTGAGAAAAAAACTGACATAACACGTATTCAAGTACTTATCCTAGCACCTTCGCTAACACAAAAAGAAAACAAAACACTTACCTTCATAATCAAACAGGTACTGTTCAACGAAGATTTTGTATCCTTTCTCTAGCTTTGATCTTGTCCTTAGCGAAAATTTGTCTGCAAGACGTTGTACTTCATCTAGACGTATGTGTGGCAGATGTGCAAGCCACTTGGTAAACATTCTGAGGCGCTAGCGTAAGTAACTTCTTCTTCTTGAGTTTTACTGGCGGTTGGCAAATCAGCTTATAGGTGCATTACCGCCACCTTATGAACTGGAGTGCTAGCAGAAGTAATGATACACTGCTTCGCGGCAGCACGGAAGATGCGTGACGTCATGTGAAAAGGGCGTATTATTATTAAAAAATGTCAGGCCGTTACAGGCGCGCAATGAATCTCGGGATAGCCAAAGCTGTGAAGGATACATTCGTTCTATCCTTAAAAACCGAGAGGTGTCTGTCTGCGGACTGCAAGAGAGGGGCGTAACTGGGAAGGAGCGTAACTTGGAAGGGGGCGTAACTTGAAATTGTTCAAACATATTTTCCCGAGATAACTGTTTATTATAAATGTAATTTTCATACAGTAGTAAGTTAAAGATAGACATATTGGTGTTGTTTCTGGAGTTAATAATCTGTTTTCACACGTTGGCATTGATGCGAATGCGTAATGTTCAGGTTGTTTGCTATATGGCTGGCGTATTATTTCCTGTGTTAGCGCTGAACAGCTAACACAGTTTAAACTGTGCCATGAATAACGTTAGAAATATTCATATGCGGTTTAAATTTGTAAGTAAACGTTAATCTGCTTGTTTTGCGTACCTAACTGAAAGAGTGGCATCGTGGTTGTGTGTAATGCACGTGTGGAGCTTTCAGCGCTAAAATTGTCAGTCATTTTTACATTATTTGTCACGTTTATTGTATTAGTTTTTAATAAAGAGAACATCGGATGTACACTTAATATCAGAATGCATTGTGGGTAAAAAGTATTGAACAAATGTATGTTTGAATGAGTTGTTTATTTAGAATTAGGACAACACTACAAAATGGCGGACAGCCTATATAGTGCACTATATAGGAGATAGGGGGCAAATTCAGACACAGCTAAAGTGTTGAAGGTTGCTTGATAATTACAAACAGGTGTGTAGAAACAGAGTTGGCGCTGCAGTCTGCAGGACGGTCGCTCTCCATGAGTGGGGTTGGAGATCCCTGGTATGGGCGCTCTTCGGTGTGATTTCTTACGTGCATCTCATGATAATATTTGCGTTTGAAGCTCTTTCCACACCGAGGACATGCGTATGGGCGCTCTCCAGTGTGAATTCTCGTATGTGCCTCAAAATTTGATTTCTGTATGAAACTCTTTCCACACTTAGGACATGTGTATTGACGCTCTTCAGTGTGAATTTTCATGTGCACCTTAAGGTGACATTTCTGTGTGAAACTCTTTCCACACTGAAGACATGCGTATGGGCGCTCTCCAGTGTGAATTCTCATATGTGCCTCGAAATTTGATTTCAGTCCGAAACTCCTTCCACACTGGGGACAAACATACGGGCGCTCTCCGGTGTGAATTCTCATGTGCTCTTCAAGCGTTGATTTGCGTTTGAAACTCTTTTCACACTCAAGACATGCGTACAGGCGCTCTTCAGAGTGAATTCTCATGTGCATATCAAGATGATATTTGCGTTTGAAACTCTTTCCACACTCAGGACATGCGTATTGACGCTCTTCGGTGTGAATTTTCATGTGCACCTTACGATGACTTTTCTGTGTGAAATTCATTCCACACTGAAGGCATGCGTATGGGCGCTCTCCAGTATGAATTCTCATATGTGCCTCAAGATTTGATTTCTGTCCAAAACCCCTTCCACACTGAGGACATGTGTATCTACGCTCTCCAGTGTGAATTCTCACGTGCTCTTTAAGATGACATTTGTGCTTGAAACTCTTTCCACACTGAGGACAGGTGAAATACTTGCCTGCTTCAGTTCTTTGCTTTCTTTTTGAAAAAGAAATCTTGTTCTTCTGAAAACAACCAGAAGACATTTCTAGCTTTATAAGATTCCGAGGTTTCTGACACTGACGTTTCTCCTCAACTTCATTCAGTAGTTCATCACTTTCAGTGGCCCCTTTACTTGTAGTATTATATGAATTATTTCTGTATTTGTTTGTGAACCGCTTCACTGAACATCACTGTGTGGTATCGAGGAACAGACCTGCCAAAAGAAAGAAATACATTTAAACAACAACATCATGTTGTTTACGCCTTGCGGAGGATGAAAAATTAATTAAAAGTCAAATAAATAAATGTGGCCATGAACAAAACAAGATGTACTTATGCTTATGCTTTTCTCTATAAAGTCAGGTCTTCCCTTATGAAAATGATCCATGGTCTTACTACAGATATCAATAGTGTAAAAATGGTTAATTTGCGGTTTTGCAAGGGTACAAATACGTAACCACAGTTATACTGCCATGATTCATTTTTCAATTACACCTCATAAATAGTATTAAAGTCAGCATGAAACGGAAGTAACGATTGTATTTTTTTCCCGTATCGTGACGTATACCGAGTAAAATGACTTCTGAAATGTGGGAAAAAATGTAGGGCGGGACTTTATTTCTTCCACCGACAACTGATTGGATCCTTAAAAGATTTGAACGGCAGTTTGCAATCTGTCAGTCATTGCAGCCCCGCCCTCGTGCCCAGAAGTGAAGAGGGGGAGGTTAACTTTTTGATTAAAGATTACAAGTGCAAATTAATTTTTACAAAATAATGATGTGCACGGATAAATAATTTATAAAAAAATACTTCACCACTGTGTAAAACAATTAGAATTATCATTTTTATTTTCTTGCCGACTTTAATGCATGAAAGTGATTATTTTCAAACTCGGCTGACTTCTATCTGACATTTTCGTCAAAATTAAGTTATTCACATATTCTTATTCCGTGACAACTTATTTACATTATGCCATGTTTTTTTTAACGTGTACATTTCGGGAATTTTTTAAAGAAAACATAAAGGTTCTATCCACAAAATCGAATTATAATTTGGTTCTATCTGCGAGCCAATCAGCACTTTGAATGCACACAAGAGGACCAATCAGATCTTTGTCATGTGACCGGACTCCTCCGTGATAGTGGGAAATATCTGCAACGCAAAACAATGTTTAAAAGCAACGTCGTGGTTGACTGTTTAATTCAGGGGTGTCCAAAGTCAGTCCTGGAGGGCCAGTGTCCTGCAAAGTTTAGCTTCAACCCTAATCAAACACACCTGAACAGCTAATCAAGGTCTCACAAAGCAGACTAGAAACTTCCAAACAGGTGTGTTGAGCCAAGTTGGAGCTAAACTCTGTAGGACAGTGGCCCTCCAGGACCGACATTGGACACCCCTGGAATTGATACTCTTGTCAAGGAGAGCAGCTCAAACTACTGTATTTGTTTTGTTCTGGGTTTTGTTCAGGAGTTTATTTGTATATTTAGCAGTAGACAAGACACTAGCCAGCAGACCTCCGGAAGAAGCAGTTGAAATCCTGTGCAGGCGGTGTCCCCGGGAACAGGCACGTCTGGTCACCTTACATTATATAGCACGTCTACAGTTGATAAAAAACATAAACAACTGGTAAACATACGACCATTCTTTAGTCTAAAATATAACCGTTAAAATAACCGGAAAACGTGACATTTTGTTATGCTATAACGGTTACCTAAAACATTAAAGAAATCCACGCTGTTAGCGCAGCTTCCATGTTGTTGCTGATATTACCGTAAATACAGTGATAAGTGCCGCACAATCTTTCGTTGACCTGGAATTACCGTAATAGTGCTTAGACACGCGCACTTTCACTTGTCCGCAGTGATTAAAGAAAAGTTTTTAGGCAACATTAAAAAGACAAATCGCGCTTACGAGATAAAATAACCATGACAAAAAAAACATGGTTTGACTACAGTTAAAACAAACAAACAAAAACCTTGGTTACTGTAGTAAAACCATGTTTACCACCACTTGATTGTTGAGGGGAGAAACAGCTAATGGAGTCCGTCATCCTCTATAAAGGTTCAACAGTCTAGTTCAGCGCTTTACTTTAATGTACTATCCGTATAAAGAAAATAAATAATAACAAGTAAAATGTGATGAAACGTGTTACTTAGTGAAACAATAAATAACACAGGAAGCCGTAGTTGACAGTAATTTTATATATTTATAATAATATAATTTTTACTGTGAACTATAAATATTTATACAACATAGATGTAAAACAGAACAATCTATAGTGGTCAAATACATAATTTACACATTGCACAAATCTATTTTTAAACGCGTTCAGAGGGAAGTTTGTCCCTCACATTGCACCGTACGCGTGATTGCCGTACTGCCGTTACCGTAGTGACGCTCAGCATTAAATCCTCTTAGTGTCCAGCTGAGCGTTTGTTTTATTGAATTTAAATGTTTCTTTTTAGTTAAAAACCTCTCTGAGAGTGTGGATTGATTATGGCGTCCGTGTTAGACGCTCTATGGGAGGACAGAGACGTTAGATTTGACATCACCGCGCAGTAAGTCCTCGCGCTGTTTACGTTCAATGATGAAATGTAACTAACGTTAACTGTAGTGATAGTGGGCATAATGCACGAGGCATTTTAGATGATATAAATAATTTTTCTGATATTTTACTGTGCTCTGCAATAACACTACAAATAAATTGGGATGGTTCCATCACAAATACCGTTATGAAACATCAGCTGTGTACAATTGAAACCGTTACAGACTTTATGTAGTGTGTTTTGAGTCGTATCCCAGTAGGATTTAACGGTGTTCTGTTGGTTCCCATCCACCAGATAACATTCCACCAACTGAACCCAACACATTACCCACAGAGACCATTATAGGTTCCATTAAAACCAATGAAATTCCAATTATAACCATTAAATTCATTTATGTTTTCTATTGTTTTTTTTCAGCAGGGATGGTTATACAGTACGTGTGTATATGTTTACATTAATCTTGCATGTTGATTCAATCATTCATGAATCTAAGCTGGTGGGTTGATTGACTGTTTCATGCATCTCACAGCAGCGTGTGATTCACTTAAGTCTTATATGTATACTTTAAGGCAGATGAAAACCAGACCAGGTGAAGTTCTCATCGACTGCCTGGATTCAATAGAGGACACGAAGGGAAATAATGGCGATAGAGGTGCGAGAGCTTCACATTCAATGCTGCGGTTATTTTCATTGGTTACTGTAGGTCATTGCCATATTGACTGATAACATCCCACCATTTACAAAATGTTAAATTCTCTCTCATTTGTGAGTTGCTCTGGATAAAAGCGGCTGTTTAATGAATAAATGTAATGTTAAATGTAATGAGTGTATTTTTTATTCACATAGGTAGACTCCTGGTGACCAATTTAAGGATAATCTGGCATTCACTGGCTCTGCCAAGAGTTAACTTGTGTGAGTATCTGAAGGTTATTAAATAATAATGTCGCTCACTATTGAACGAAATCCAATAAACCCTCTGATTCACTGTGTCTACTACAGTAATCCTTAAATTAAAATACATTCTTATTCATTCAGTGTGTGACGATGTTACATCCAAACCACCTCTGATCATTACCCATGATTCTGTATAAGTGACCTCCTCATTTGTGTTTGTGCTTTGCATATGTGTTTAACATGGCTGACAAAAGCGAAGCATTGGATAGCTTTACTACAGTGGACAGATGTAAAATTGATCATTTTTGGGGAAAAGGGATTGGGAGTGATTGCTTGAGAAAAAATACGAAATGAACTGTGTGCATGTGACATAAGAATTCAAACATGAGAGGGTTAATTGTTATAGCAGGATGAGCAGATCATGATCTGAATCTGCTTGTTTTTGTGTGTTTATTAACAGCAGTGGGATACAACTGCATTATTAATATCACCACGAGGACGGCAAATTCAGTGAGATGCTATCATTCTTTGTTCAAGCTAATATTATTACAGTGGAATTGTTTTATTTAACAGCTCATCTGGATGATGTGGAATTTGACCTTTTTTGCAGAAATTAAGAGGTCAGACGGAAGCGCTTTACATATTGACCAAATCAAATAACACAAGATTTGAGTTCATATTCACAAATGTGGTTCCTGGAAGTCCGAGGCTGTTTACATCTGTCATTGCTGTACACAGGTACTTCTGTTGTGTTGTGTTTCTCTTATAAAGCCTAAAACTTTGTGGAGATTTAAAACGTTTTTGAGAGGTATATAAAACAGAACTTTGTGTGTGTCGTAGGGCTTATGAGACCTCTAAAATGTATCGTGATCTGAAGCTGAGAGGAGCTCTGATTCAGAACAAACAGTTGAGACTCCTGCCACAGGAACAGGTTTATGATAAAGTCAATGGAGTCTGGAACCTGTCCAGCGATCAGGTATTAATGTAGATTGTGTGTCTGCTCTTCTTCTTCTTCTTTTACTTTAACAATCGCTTGTCATGACATTCAGCATTACATTGTGTTTTAGGGTAATCTTGGAACCTTTTTTATCACTAACGTGAGGATCGTGTGGCATGCCAACATGAACGAGAGCTTCAACGTCAGCATTCCATATCTGCAGATTGTACGTTTTCCTAAAGATAATAGTCATAGAATTACTCCTCAATAAGGATTTGTGGGTAATAAAATCCTGCTCGTTTCCTCTTGTTTTTCAGCGTTCCATACGGATTCGAGATTCCAAATTCGGACTTGCTCTTGTCATCGAGAGCTCTCAGCAAGTAAGTTCATGAATCCAAGTCTCCAGAAATATCTTCTAAATACACTCAAAAAAATGAACAAGGAAGGTTGTGCACTTTACATAAAATGTTTATATTCAGTTTACTTATAATAATTGTATTTGTTGACTTGAAATGTTTTTTTCTATTAAGGTCCACGTAATTATGTCTCAACTTGACTCTACAAAATCTTAACGCGTTGTCTAAACACAAACCATTTATGTTAAGTAAAAAAATCTTACATCCAGAGGGTGGCAGTATAGTGCGACGCCAACTGCCACGAAACCCCAAAGAAGAAGAAAAGCAAGACGCGCAATGATATTTGACTCTGCACACCTGCATGATCCCCTGCAAAGCTTTTCCTCGATTGGATTTGACAGAAGGACGTCTTATATTTTTTACAGCTGGTAAAGGTAGGTGGATATTTGTTTTTCCTCCAGTACCGATCTTTTTTATTAGTAAGTTTTAGAGAGTTCTAGGGTCTTAGACATGCTGAAGTAAGCATGCTAGTTTAGACACGTGGCGCAGGTTGGTCCGCTGCATATATCCATTATTTGGGCGAAAAGAAAGATAGTTAATGGATTAATGTTATCCGTCGCTACGATGGATTTCCGTTAACTGGAGCGAGTTGGATTTTTTTCCGTCCATGGCAGGGTTCCTGTCTGTCCTTAATGTTTTATATTAACTTTTCATAATTTTAAGGCTGTAAATAGGATTACATTTCTCAAATAGTGTAATATATTTCTTAATTTGAATTTGAAAAGATGAGGTGTATTCAGCCGCTAAAGGGGGCTGTGATCAAAGCCTGAAGTGGACTTAAAAGCACGTTCTTCTCTACTCTAAGGGTTCTGTTAATCACGCCGCTCCGAATCCACTCTGGGTTTTCTATTCCCGCTCACGGAAAAACTGCTCCGTGTTCACTCCGTTTTAAAAGTTATACTTGTATGTTTATTTTTTATATCATGAACGCCTGGACGCAACATTTATAATGTTTTTGAAATTATTCTACACGTCTAATCTATCTTTTCTAGATAGATTTACACAATGTCCAAATGTCTACATGAAGCGTGTAACTTCCCTTTCGTTTTTCTGACTGTAGCGTTTAAGATGTTGTAAATTTTTGACTCTACTAAAGCTTAAAAATACAATAATATGTTTGCAGATATATTTAAGAAACGTACTAATATAACATACTTGTTAATTTGAAAACAATGCTACAGTCATTCTCCGTTGAAACTGCAATACTAAGTTCAACCACTAACGTTAGGTCCATTAGACTAAAACTAAACTAAAATCTGCTGTCAAAATTGGTTAATACTTTGTTTGAAACTTTTTTTTTCCAATTTGTTGTGATACTTTCAATAAAAATTACGAAGTGTGATTATTTTATTGGTTTGTAGTTTTTCAGTTCAGATTAATTCAATTTCACAAAATCTTTATCAAATTGTTTTATTTGTTTTTGTCCTTTGCAATTTTTCAGGTCCTTAATGAAAGGTGTGTTTTGTGTTCCTGCCAAGGTGCTTTACTCACAATAGGTAAGATCTGCAACATCTACAAATGTAAATACTGTTTCTTGCGTGACCATTTCATTTATTTTTTGTTCCGAGTGTTTCTGTTTGTATCCCGTTTAGGGCTGTGTATTGGCAAGTGCCTCCCGATACGATACATATCACGATAGTATTGTATTGATATGATATGATATGTATTTCGATACGATACACATTTGCGATATATTGCAATACTTTAAATAGAAAATGTAAAAAGTAGAGCTAGAAATACAACATGCTGTGCACCAGCGGGGGTTTTCTGTAAGGATAATTGTGAAAACATCCCTTAGCTCTGCAGAGTGGCCATGATGTGCGATGCATGGACCTGAGGTTTGGGTTCCCAAACTGTGGATTGCGCCCCTCAAATGGGTAGCACAGGGGAATAAGGTGGCTCACTCAAGTCACTTGGCTGTTGTGGTGCATTACAGTTAAAATACTGAATATGGGCAGTATAAAACCCCTGCTTCATCAGTGCTGTAAATGTGCTGGTGTCACATCCGTGAAAGCACAATACATGTCATTGTTACTTTTCTTAATAAACTTTTTGCCAAGTGACTTGTGTCCTGACTTGCGAAGCCTACAAACAGCATTATTTTATGTAACTCATTACTCCATTACTTATTTTGAAAACCAGAGCACACCCACACATCAGCTCTGAGAGCTCCAAGCCGCCTTATATTTTTCGCCATGCTCACTTCCACTTACTTTTGGCCGTATGTATATGACATGATTTAAAAAAATATATCGATAGAGGTATCGCTATCAATACACTATCAAAAAAACAAATATTGCGATAGTTACATGTATCGATATTTTTGCACAGCCCTAATCCCGTTTACTTTTATTTATCAGTAGCAATTGATTTCAGTTCATCAGTTTTTAACAGATTATATAAATGTTTTAAAAATTATTAGTATTTTAAAATATTTAAAGTCATATGATATGCTTTTTGTAAAACTCTTCTAAAAATTATATAAATATTTTTTTTGCAAGTCAAGTTTCTTTTAACTGAAATCACTGTTTGGGGGGGGGTTGGTGATGTGTGTGCTTTTTACAGATATTGAATGTGGCAGTGTAAAGGTTGAGGTTCAAAGACCTCTACTAGATGTCAGTTACTAAAACATAGGTTAAAACATCCTCAATATGGGCGTAGGCACCCATATCCTTGCACATATACTAGTTGTCCATGTACATTCAAGTCATGGAATGCACTTACATCACACCTCTTTAGAGTCCATAATTTCCATTTCACATAATTATAGAAGTGTAATAGGTTTGTAGTATATATGTTGATGCTGCTTTTTTCTATTTAGAATGAAACTGTTGAAAAGAAGAGGGAGTTCCTCCTCATGGCACTTTGTATCCATCTAAATGAAGATCCGAGCAGTCTCTTCAAAGACTATCTGGTAGGTTTTAATAACAATCACTGCAGCAATAATGGTATCCTAGGGCTTTTAGGAATGGCAATTTTGGTCTCGACCAAAATCACATTTCTGATCATTTAATCTTAAAAATTGAAAATTATAAACTTATAAAAGTCGAATTTATGGCATCAGATCATACAGGTGTACTAATAAAGTGGCCAGTGATTGTACAAATTGTGAGGAATCAGTTTGTACCTAAAGTTAGTAATGAAGCACTATTTTAAATAATTTACGGAGAAAACTGCAATGCAAATGAGCTCTTTGGAATTATGTAATTGGCTGGTGATTTCATTGTTGTCCTTTTTTGTGTGTGGAAAGGATTCAGATGGCTGTGCTGCCCATAGGGACCTTGAACAAGTTGTCTTTGGCATCTACAGCATTAATGCTGAGGAAGGTGATGCCACCACCATTCCAGTTGATGTTGGAATAGTGGTTGAGGGTGTTGAAGTGCTTCACGACTTGGGAGACATCGCTTCTGCATGTGCACTCTTAATGGGTGTCATATATGCAATGAACCTCAGTTATCCTCAAGAACTGAAAATATTCTTTGAGGTGCTTCAGAAAATCTTCCTCCAGCTGGATGCTACGAGACTCTCAACCAAGGTACAGATGCTTAAAAACAAACTGTATGAGTGAACCAACATTGAGCGTGTGGCGTTTAACATGAAGGCCTTTGCACTTGAAACCATTAAATTGAAAAACACTTTAAAGTTTATATACCTTTTTTCTTTTCTTTTTTTTGTGTGACGCACCACTGTTCTGGGTGACATGTTTCTTTGTAAAGTGTGTCCAGAGTTTTTTTTTCTTTTTTCTACAGCATTAATGCTGAGGGAGGAGATGCCACCACCAATCCAGTTGATGTTGGAATAGTGTTTTTTTGTGTAATACGCACCACTGTTCTGGTGACATGTTTCTTTGTCATGTAAAGCGTGTACAGATGCTTAAAAACAAACCGTATGAGTGAACCAACATTGAGCACTTAAAAGTTTGTGGCGTTTAACATAAAGGCCTGCTTTGCACTTGAAAACATTTGAAAATTTGAAATATAATATGAAATATTATACCTTTTTTTGCACCAGTGTTCTGTGTGACATGCATGTAAAGCGTGTCCAGAGTTTTTATTTTAAGGTTAAGATAACCCTCTTTAAATGCTGTCACTCATTGGTATGTTTAAATGTGTGTTTTTCTGTTTTGTAAAACAGAATTTGTTTTCTTGTGTTGGTGAATAAAGGAACTAACAAATGTTGAGTTGAGTTTAATGAAGTAATTTGTGTGGAACCTGTTGACAAACTAGATTTAATTTAACCTAGCTAGTAAAAATTAAAGTAAGTGAAGGCATTTTATTTTGATTAATTAAGCTTGAATTGAATGTTTTGTTGTAAAATCATTAGTTTATATTGAATAGACAAATATGTAATATGCAGCTTCTAAGTAAATTTTGTTAGTCCATATAACATAACTGACTTTAGTAAGTTAAACTCAAACGTCTCTTGTTGAGTAAAAATTAGTGATAATAGTTGGCTTGAGTCAAAAATATTATTTCTTCCTAAAACAACCCCATTAAGTTAGATAACCTTGAAATATTTGTTTTCAACTTTCATAATTATATTTTGTGGAACCTGTTGACAAAAATTTTTTAATTAAAGTCAAGGTTTCATTTTTTTGAGTGTACACAGAACAAAATTATAAACGCAACACTTTTGTTTTTGCCCCCATTTTTCATGAGCTGAACTCAAAGATCTAAGACTTTTTCTATGTACACAAAAGGCCTATTTCTCTCAAATATTGTTCACAAATCTGTCTAAATCTGTGTTAGTGAGCACTTCTCTTTTGCCGAGATAATCCATCCACCTCACAGGTGTGGCATATCAAGATGCTGATTAGACAGCATGATTATTGCACAGGTGTGCCTTAGGCTGGCCACAATAAAAGGCCACTCTAAAATGTGCAGTTTTATCACACGGCACAATGCCACGGATGTCGCAAGTTTTGAGGGAGCATGCAATTGGCATGCTGACTGCAGGAATGTCCACCAGAGCTGTTGCCCGTGAATTGAATGCTCATTTTTCTACCATAAGCCGTCTCCAAAGGCGTTTCAGAGAATTTGGCAGTACATCCAACCGGCCTCACAACCACAGACCACGTGTAACCACACCAGCCCTGGACCTCCACATCCAGCATCTTCACCTCCAAGATCGTCTGAGACCAGCCACCCGGACAGCTGCTGCAACAATCGGTTTGCATAACCAAAGAATTTCTGCACAAACTGTCAGAAACCGTCTCAGTGAAGCTCATCTGCATGCTCGTCTTCCTCATCGGGGTCTCGACCTGACTGCAGTTCGTCGTCGTAACTGATTTGAGTGGGCAAATGCTCACATTCGGAGAGGTGAATGGCACTTTGGAGAGGTGTTCTCTTCACGGATGAATCCCGGTTTTCACTGTACAGGGCAGACGGCAGACATTTATGGCGTCATGTGGTTGAGCCATAACCCTAACCCAGCCATTGAAGAGGAGTGGACCAACATTCCACAGGCCACAATCAACAACCTGATCAACTCTATGCGAAGGAGATGTGTTGCACTGCGTGAGGCAAATGGTGGTCACACCAGATACTGACTGGTTTTCGGACCCCCCGGACACCCCCAATACAGTAAAACTGCACATTTTAGAGTGGCCTTTTATTGTGGCCAGCCTAAGGCACACCTGTACAATAATCATGCTGTCTAATCAGCATCTTGATATGCTACACCTGTGAGGTGGATGGACTATCTCGCAAAGGAGAAGTGCACACTAACACAGATTTAGACAGATTTGTGAACAATATTAACATGACACTTTTAAAAAGTTTTTTTTTAATTAAGTGGATGTCTACATGCATGTAACCAACGTTTATTCATGTTTTGTTGTTTTTTTTAGACCGGAGGATATGTGCTGGGGTTTAAGATCGATCCGATGGACAAATTACAGGACGCAGTGAAGGAAATCAACTCATTGCATAAGGTGTACTCGGCCAACCCCATTTTTGGTGTGGCATTTGAGATGGAGGAAAAGGTAGTTACACACATCTAACATGGTGACAGTCTAGAACGCTTGACCACAGATCTGTCTGTTTTATAAGCATTTGCTTTCAGCTTTAAAGTTCTATAAATTCAAGGCATGAAACCAATGAACGAGAACTATATTTATGAAAAAATATATTAATAACAACCATGAATTTATATGAACTATATGAATAATGACTAATATGTTTGGTTAGCCTCAGCCGCTGGAGGAACTGACTGTAGAACAGCTTCCAGATGATGTGGAGATTGAACCAGATGAACACACGGATGCTTTTACTGTGAGTTTGACCTCATCTGTTACTCTCATACATCATGATGCTTTCACTCGTGCGAGTGTGTGTCTCAAAATAGATGATCACCTAAGCCACGATACACAATGTCCCACACACTTGTTGCTTGGCTTCAAAAATATTTTTGTATTGTGACGATTGTGGTTTATGGAGAGGAATCTTAGTTGTAACGTATGTTGTATTACATGTTTAACTCTTTGCGTGTTCTTTTTTTTTGTCAAGGCTTACTTTGCTGATGGAAATAAGGTAAATAGATAGAAAACTTATCGATTTCTGAGTATTGAAAATGTTATTCAGTTAAAGTAGTATAGCAGCTTGTAATACTAAGAATTATTATTATGTTGGCTTGAAGAAGTTTGGGTTTTTATTTTCCAATTCTTGACACCCAAAATCAAGTCTAATAGCAAGCCCTTCGTTCATTCATCAAACCATTGAAAACCTTTTAAAACTTCAAAACTCTTAAAGATGGGGTAACACAGGCATTTTCTGCCAATCTCATATTAATCTTGAGTACCTATACAGTAGTATTGCATAGCATACGTCATATCTTCGAAGAGTATTTACAGTAGTTTGATCAAATGTATAAAAGAGAGATACACCTGTGCGATTATTTCTGGAAAAACACGAGCTGCTGGAGACAGGCAGTGGGATGGAACTACAGCACAAGCACACAACACATCACATTAATCCCTTCGTGTTGTTTACATTATGCACGTACTCGCATATTACCAACAAAACACAGACATTGACTAACCGCGTGCGGTTCATGTCCGGCATCTATCAGTTTCAAACTATCTCCAAATCCAGCGTTATATTCACCGTTTATATAACATCCATCACTGAAATGCCGTGAACAAACAAACACACCTTAACTTCTCTCACTATCGCAACAGTAACGAGCTGCCACTTCAGGCCCACAGCGCAGCCAATCTTGATAACCGGGTCTTCCTATGCTCATCGGTTGGCGCGTGGGCAGGTTATTTCTTTTGCCTTGCCGTGGGCATGCTTTTCCGGGAGAATTGCCCAATATAAAAGGAATAGGATCCCTGTTACGAAACAGGGATCCAGACTTATAAAAAACTTTCCGAAACGAGTTGAAGTGCTGGGGTGCTGTGGAGTGTATCAAGTACAGAAATACTACGTCATACATCCAACTCGTTTTTTGACAAGTTGACCATGTCAAACATGAGAAGCCAGCACGTTTAACAGTGTAAAGAAGTCAGAATGCATGACATAGCATGTACATTTGACAAGCCAACATTAAATGTCTTGAATGTTCTTGCTTTTGTTGTGATGCACTATTTCTCTCTTTAAGCAACATGATCGTGAAGCGGTGTTCTCTGAGGAGCTGGGTCTGGCTATAGAGAAACTGAAGGATGGATTCACACTACAGGGACTCTGGGAAGTCATGGGTTAAAACTGAGAACCTTGTTGTGACCATTAGACATACAGCTGTACAGTAGGAGTTGCACACGGAAACAATGCAAATTTATATTTACAACATCAACTTTGTTAAAAAAAACTTTGTTCATGATAGTATTTATTTGATAATATAAAGTTTACAAGTCAAATGTGAACCCCGTGCAGGACCAAGTTAAGGGTACTTTGGATACATATGAATGTATGTATAATATTTATACTTCTGAATGCCGAATATCATTTGTACATTAGAACCTGTACAGTTGTTTTGTGTAGAGAGCTGTTTGCATTTGTGCTGTAATAAAATGTTGTGTTTGTGTTGAGATGGACCTTGTTGGCTCTCGCTGTTTATTGTCAGAGGAGCTCTTATGTCTCTTCTCTGTTGCTGTCCAGGTGCTTTTTAGGAAAAAGTTGGCAAAAACATTGAAATGAATAACAATCCAGACATTTGCTCAACCTCATTTGGTCCAAACCTATACACTGTTTTCTGTAGAATATAAAGAGATTTTTTTATGATGACGTTTGTGTAATGCAGCCATTGCTTATAAGAGACTGATGGTTTTTGGTATGAATGACATCAAAGCTATAGTGTGACACATCAAGAATCAGATTATTGGAATTTTGCTTTGAGTGTGAATGGCATCTGTGAGATCTGAGGGGACTACGCAACAGTTTTATGATTACTTTTAGTGATGTGACATTAAGTCCAGGATCCATCGAGATAAAACAAGTTTACTGAAGATTCTCAACTAAGTAAAAACAAAATACAACGGTGCACTAAAAGAAGAGAAAATAATAAAGCAAACATTTTAGTCCGTCTTGGACTTTCTTCTCCATTTGGACCAACTATACATGGCTTGAAACAATGTTAAAATGATTAATTCGTGCATTTTTATTGACATATGATAAGAAAAAGAATTTAACAATTTGTCTAAAAAGCTTCTTTGAATTTTTTTTTCAAAAAAATTGGGTGTTTGAATTCCTTTTTTTTCTTGTACTATGTGAACTGAATTCTAAATATTTACACTATATAATTTGGTGTTTTATTTTACTATAAACTAGCATTGTAATGAAAAGCAGTGAAGATTCTTTAAAACCTCTCGTTTTGTGTTCCACGGAAAACATGTTTTGAAGGCGAGTAGATGTTCTGCTGTGAACAATCCCTTTAAATAGAAAACCTGACGTGGATGAGTGAGACGCGAGTGAGTCACAGGATGAAGAGGTATAAATGGCGTGAAGCAGAGGTAATGATGCCCACCCACCCCCAAATCCCGTTTACACCGGACCCTTCCATCTGTTCCTCCACTGACGCCAAACATTCCTCTACCTTCAACAATACAAATGTCTGACCCCTGAGTGCGTCCAAGATTCACAGTTGTCTTTTTCAGTCTGTGACAGCTGGCCGATGCTCTGCTTGCTCCCGTGTGGTCAGTCCGAATTCTTTCTGATACTACGGAGGGTCTAAATTTAGAGGGACGAGCTTAAATCGCAGAGGTCTTGTGTTGGGCTCTGTATTATTTCAACAGAGACGAGAGGACAGAACACATCTCCGAGAAGCTCTGCGATGGACCCCGCGGCTTTGAAAGAGGACCTGAAGCTCTTTCAGAGCACTCTTCTCCAGGACGGTCTGAAGGATCTTCTGAAGGAGAATAAATTTGTTGACTGTGTTCTGAAGGTCGGCGATAGGAGTCTTCCATGTCACAGGCTCATCATGGCCGCTTGTAGCCCTTATTTCAGAGAGCTTTACTTCTCAGAAGACGGATCCGAGAAAAAGGACTCCAGCAAAGAAGTGGTGTTAGAGGACGTGGACCCGACGGTCATGGATATGGTGGTGAATTATCTGTATTCCGCCGAGATCGAGATCACGGACGAGAACGTGCAAGACGTCTTCGCAGTCGCCAACAGATTTCAGATACCATCCGTGTTCACCGTCTGTGTGAACTATCTACAAAACAAGTTATCGATGGGGAACTGCTTAGCCATCTTCAGAATGGGACTGGTTCTCAACTGCCCGAGACTCGCCATCTCCGCCAGGGACTTCATAGGGGAACGCTTCGAGACTTTAGCCAACGAGGAGGAGTTTCTCGACTTCAACGCCCCTGAACTCTTCGCCGTCATCGGGTGTGACGCTCTCAACGTGGAGAAAGAAGAACCGGTGTTTGAGCTACTGATGAAATGGGTGCGGAAGAACAAGGAGAACCGGTCGAAAGCTTTGGCCGATGCCTTCGACCACATCCGATTCCGCCTGCTGCCGGAGAAATATTTCAAGGAGAAAGTAAAAAAGGATGACATCATAAAGGCCGACCCTGAGCTGGTGAAGAAGCTGAAGGTCATTGAGGACGCGTTCGCCGGAAAACTTCCGCAAGCTAAAGAGAAAGGAGAAGACGGAGAGGACGTGTTGCCCGGGTATCTGAATGACAACAGAAGATTGGGGATGTACTCCAGAGATCTCATCCTGATGATAAATGACACGGCAGCTGTGGCCTATGATGCTGATGAAAATGAATGTTTCCTAGCGGCGATAGCGGAGCAGATACCTCGAAATCACGTCAGCATCACGTCAAAGAAGAACGTGCTGTACGTCGCTGGAGGATTGTTCGTGGACGAAGAAAACAAGGAGTCGCCGTTGCAGTGCTACTTTTATCAGGTATTCATTTGATTACCCAAAACTAATTGATAACTTTAGATTTATTTATTTACACTGTAAAACCTTGCTGTAATTTTGCTGCAGGTTTGCCAGTAACTTACTGTAACTAACATAATGTTTTGTTTTAAACATGAACTTTTACCTAGTTCTTATATTTTCTTTCATAAAACAAGACTAAATATCATAGGTCACTTTTTTGTTATGTAAATGTAGCGTAATTTAAGAAGTTTTTAACATTTTTACCAGAAAACAAAACAAAACATTTTTTTTTGCAGTGTGATGCCAGTATGAGACCAGTCTCTTCTTGCTCATTTTGAATCTCAAAAGTCAAAAGTGTTTTAATTTTGATTAAAGTAAAGTTTAACTCAAAATATTTAGTAGTAATCAAATCTACAGTAAGTTACTGCAAACCTGCTGCAAAATTACAGCAACGTTTTACAATGTAACAATTAACCATATCATTTAAATAGCATAAGTGCTTTTTTAATTCATATGAGTTAAATTAAAATAAAACAAGAGTGTGAGTAAATGAAGATCTATATAAGAAAAAACTCTTTATTTCAGTTTTCATTTCTGTGTCGTTTATTTCTCATAGACATCAATGAGATCGAATGGAGAGCAGACAGAAACTTTTGCTTAAAGTCATAGTTCACCCAAAAATCAAAATTCTGTCATCGTTTACTCACCCTCCTGTCATTTCAAACCTGTTTGACTTGCTTTCTTCCACAAAACACAAAAGAAGATATTTTGAAGAATGTTGATAACTGGACCCCATTCACTTGCATTGGTTTTTTGTCCGTACTATAGAAGTGAATGGGGTGCTATTCGGTTACCAACTTTCTTCAAAATATCTTCTTTTGTGTTTTGCGGGAGAAAGGAACTCAAACAGGTTTGAAATGACAGGAGGGTAAGTAAAGATGACACAATTTTGATTTTGGGGTGAATTATCACTTTAAGCAAAAGTTTCTATTTGCTCTCCATTCCATCTCATTGAGAGAAATAAATGACACAGAAATGAAAACTGAAATAAAGAGTGTGTTTTCTTATATAGATCTTCATTTACTTCATAGGTCTCATCTGTTGTCTTCCGAGTCAGAAATCTTACAAACGTCTCTGACCTCTTCAATCTACATTCATTTTACACCTCCTTCTCATTTACGTATATCTGTTTTTATTTCTCCTGAACAGTTCTAGGAAACGCATCCGAGACTAAGTTGATACCCAAAATAAAACACGACTAAGAACTCCATCAAATCTCCTGAACCAATAACATTATCTTCAGGGCAGGACATCTGTTGGTCTCATATCTGTATATGTTTTGCAGTTGGACAAACATTCTCCAAACTGGATCGCTCTTCCTGCGATGCCGTCACCCAGATGTCTGTTCGCTATGGGAGAGTTTGATCATCTCTTGTTTGCAGTCGCTGGTAAAGATCTGCAGAGCAACGAATCTCTCGACTCAGTCCTGTGTTACGATACAGAGTACGTTTCTCACTTTCTTTTATATATCCCACCAGCTCCTTAAAATAACCCGATTAATCAAGATTTGTTTCAATATTGGTCTGTTCCCGGCAGAAAGATGAAATGGCTGGAGACCAAAAAACTTCCCTTGAAGATTCACGGTCACTGTGCGATCTCACAGAACGGACTCGTTTACTGTATAGGAGGAAAGACTGACGAAAAGTACCATTTTCAGTCTTTCTCTCAGACATTCTATGTCATGTAAAGATTGTTTTGGCATTGTTTGTTTTTATCTGTGCGACAGTAAAACCATCAGCAAGATGTTTGCATACAACCACAAGAAGTCTGAATGGAAAGAGCTGGCGGCCATGAAGACACCGAGATCAATGTTTGGTGCTGTGGTCCACAAAGGAAAGATTGTTGTTGTTGGAGGAGTAAATGAAGACGGCCTTTTATCTTCTTGTGAAGCCTATGACTTTGAAACAAACAAGTATGTCTAGTTGTTTAGTCATTTTTCTGCATAAAACTGCAATCATTAGCATCAATATTTTGTAAATATTTGCCATATTCCAAAAGCTGCATTATCAAAGTAGTCAAATCAAAAGCCATCATGTTTACTTATTTCTGTCACGTGGTTTTAAACCCATATATGTCATCAGTGGAATACAAAAGAAGATATTTTGAGAAACGTCTCAGTGGTTTTGTGTTCACACAATGGAAGTCAGTGTTCGTAGAAGAAAGAAACTCATACAGGTTTGTGATGACATGAATGTGGTTGCCCACTGAAGCTAAGCAGGGCGGAGTCTGGTCAGTACCTGGATGGGAGACCTCCTGGGAAAGCTAGGCTGCTGCTGGAAGAGGTGTTAGTGAGTCCAGCAGGGGGTGCTCACCCTGTGGGCTTTATGGGTCCTCATGCCCCAGGATAGTGATGGGGACACTATACTGTAAAAATCAGACGTTAAACTGAGGTCCTGACCCCCTGTGATCATTAAAGATCCCATGGCACTTCTAATACCTAATAAAAGAAATGATTTTAATCCTGAAATGATCTTACAGATGGGAGACGTTCGCCGAGTTCGCTCAGGAGAGAAGTTCTGTGAATGTGTTGAGCGCCGGCGGTGTGCTGTATGCTCTGGGCGGATTCACCATCAAAGAGAACGAGAATAAAGAATGTGTTCCTTCAGAAATCACAGACATCTGGCAGTAAGTTTCTCCTTTAACATTACATTTTGTTTCTATCGCCATTCTTTGGTTTTCCAGCAAACGATATAAATATCATTAAATTAATTTGACTTCATTTTTATTGGTTTCAATTTTCATTAAAACATTGTTTTGACAGGTATGAAGAAGACAAGAAACAGTGGGTTGGGATGTTAAGAGAGATGCGATATGCTGCTGGCGCTTCATGTGTTTCTATGAGACTCAATGCAGCGAAGATGCCCAAACTTTAAGAGTCAAACCTCTGTTCTCAATGTGTCTGAATGTTGTGTTTGATAGGAGCATAAACTGACTCGACGTGAAATCAAAACAGATCTGATCATTTTTCAAAAAGTATTTGTCTTTATAATCGTTTAAGTAAAGAACTTGGAAACATTTCTACAAGTGAGGACGTCAAATCTTTTTACTTGTTTTTTATTTGAATTCATACACATCTCTTTTATTTAAAAAAACCCCATAAAATAAATACATATTTTAATCCAAACACAGATATGATGTCATCACTGTGAATGAAAATAGTAACAATATAATAATTTCATAATGTATAACAAACTTTTTCTGAATTGATGAGCAATTGTATAAAACGCTATATGAATGCAGTGGTCATCTTCCTCCATCAGCCAGACGTGTCTTTTGTTCACAGCTTGGCTGAAAGATCACCTGATATTTCCCCGCACCTCATACGGACACAGTCATGTGAAACACACACAGCGTGTTTCAGTCTGAAGACTCGTGTCTTATATAAGGTCTCATGGTAATTCACTGAAGATTTTCTTCCTCAAATAATCTCTCCATGCGTCTGGTGTGGAGAGCTCCATTGAATTCCATTCAAAGTGAGGAATCTGGGTGAGAAAACCAAACCCATTTACTCATTAAATCAATATCCATGAAGAAATAGCTTTAATGCCTATAAAATCTTAGCATCTCGAATGTATCATCTGTAACACTTTAACAGTTTGCCAGCTGATGTCTTAAAGGGGTCACATGACACGGCTACAACAAATATTTTGGTTTGTTTTAGATATAATGCAATGTGTATACATTTAAGATTTAAGGTTCAAAAGGCTGTATTTTCCACACACCGTGCATGTTTGTATCTCCTCTTTGCTCCGCCTCTCTGAAACGCACAGGTTTTTAACAAAGCTCATGGCTCTGAAAAGCGAGGTGTGCTGTGATTGGCCAGTTCACCAGTGTGTAGTGATTGGTGGAATACTGCAAGCGTGTGAGGGAAATGTAACGCCTCTGACCATATTGGGAACATCAGGTTCCTCTTCAATTGTACTGACAGGTACGCCCACCTTACTTGCGTATACATTTGGGCGGTCTCAGTCAAATCAGACCACCAACTGACGTAGATTTGTGGGGGTGTGGCTACACGAGGCGTTTCAGGCAGGTCTGGGTGAGCATTCGCTTTTACATAGAATGACTCTTTTGTTCCCACACTTTCATTTCTGCAATTTTACGTGTCTAATACATGCATGACCAACTTATAACACACCAAAGACAGAAAAACACGTATTCGCGCCATATGACCCCTTTAAAACACACAAGCAAGGTCTTGTAGCAGAGCTTTTTTCTTTCTACTGACCTGCAACACATGATATCCTAAAATCTCCAGATGTCTCTTTCTCATCATGGCCTCGCCTTTCATTTGTCGAGAAGTTCTGCAGAAGGATTTGGAGTCGAGGAAATCCAAGGCAACTCTAGACGGAAGAGGAGAAAATGAGACTAAATTCAATGTTTGATTATTAACGCTTAAAGAAACAGAAAACGCATGCATGTGATTTGATCTGGAGAATGTTTGCGATGCGTACCGGCGAGCACCGGGCGGCAGCTCCGCTCTCTCTCTGTCTGCAGATTTAGATTCCCATCTCACTTTTCCGTTCTCACTGATGTGCAGCGGAGACGGCTCGCTGTACGGAATCGGCTGAAGGTGACGGTCCAGGACGAATTCAAAATCTGATTGGGAAAAAAACCAGTTGAAAAATCGCTCATCCAAACGACCAATTGTAATTTACGATGGTTTAAAACGTACCAACAGAATAAAAATACGGCGTCAAGACTCCCACCCGGGCACAGCCGATGGAGCCCAGCACCTCACCGAGCATCTTATGAATCTGCTGCTGAGCTGCACTCACAGAGCTGTTGACTACACACCACAAGACAAACATGTTGTGCTTTAAAAGCGATTCATTATTTACAGATCAAACACCTCTACACGAGCAGTTTAAGCCCACCAACACACTCCTGGTACAGATAGAACCCGTTCCACTGAAGTGCTTTTCAATCAGAGTATTTAAAAAGCGCTGCGTAGAAAGACGTGTGAGCCGCTCACCTCTCTTCTGCAGTTGTGCACAGTAGCGCTCGTGAAACCAAGGCACCTGAAACTCGGGACACTCCAGACACACGGCTCGATTCAGCTCCATCAGACGGAGACGCACACGCATGTTCAGAGCATCCGGCAGAGCTGACGGTACCCAAAACAACAAACGCATGCTGGTCTGATGGCAGACTTCAACAAGGTGTAGATTTCTGTTTTCAGATGTTCGATTTTTTGTCTGACAGATCTGATAATCAAGCCCAGTAAACAACACAGACAATAAAAACCACATAAACTATAAAATGTAAACGCACTCTCCAGCTGGGCATCCAACTTGGCAAGAAAGTCCACAGTGAAGATCTCGCGGATCACATCCTCTGGGAAGTAATCGGCCATGGCCAAAGCATAAGCCAGAAGAACCAGCAGATGTGGATCAAATGAACCTGTGAGAATCAAAGACGAGTTCAATACATGTATAAACGAAATGTTCATGATTAAAAAAACGTGGGAAAAAATCTTACTAATATACGGAGTGAAATGTTGAACACAGACATGGAAAAACTCTTCTGCTGTTGGTGGGTCATAGTTCAGAACAGCGAAAGGCAACAGGGTGGCATACGTCGCTGAATAATGAATCTGTTCAGAAAATAACACACACATTCATTTTCTAAGCAATTCACTTTCTTCAGAGAAAAAACACACAGAGACTTTTGAGTTATTCTATTTAATAGATAGTTTTTTTAATAATTAAACTAAATCATTCAAGTTTTTAATACTAGCCATTTATTAACTATTTTGTTAAATATTTGCTTATTTATCATTAATAAATATTATAAAGTAATTATGAAATATTGCATAAATATTTGCAAAACCCACAGACAAACGTGAACAAGGTTTTTGATCGAAAGCTACAAAAAAAGTGTTGAATTGAAGCACAATTAAAATCACTGACACCTCAGACGGGCTGCTTTGAAAGATTTATACATTATCTCTAAACTCAACTTCTCTACAGAAAAAAAAGTGATTTAAAGCTGCATGATTTGTAGAAAATTGTGATATGCAATAACTAAACAATGTGAATGTGATATCCTTACAGTTTGTATTGAAATTATAGTATATACTACATACAAAAAATGGGAATAAAATCAAATTCGACTCATCTGACCTTGTCTATATTTGCGACGGTCACAGCAGCGATGCGGTCCAGCATGGTGTCACAGCGGTAGTTGGTCCGGGTGAGATAAACGGCCAGCTCGGGCACATTGGTCCAGGATATCTGATCTATGAGTCTCCTCGTGGTGACCATCGACTCCTCCAGCAGCATCTCCTCAAACCATTCGCCCGATAAATACTTGGCCTCCTCCAGCAGCACGTCCAGCCGGTGGAACTGATGAAGACGCTCGTGTCCGCAGCGGTTCAGACTCTGAAGGAGCCGCACGTATCTGCTGCGGGTGTTGTGACGGTACGACGGGTCGTTGCGGATCCACTTGGCCACGACCATGGCGAAGGTGTTGAGGTCGTTGAGGTTGCACTGAGGAATCACGGCACTGACGCGGGACAGGACGCCCTCATCGAGACGGGGAGAAGGGAGCATGGACAGAACCCTAGTTAGCATGGTCACCTCATAAGGGTACACGCTGTCCTGCAGATAACTGGGGGTGACAGGAGCATGCTCGGATCAAAGAAATGATTTTTTATTTCTTTTGGGGCTATTTCAAAACTGAATTTCTCAACACTCACTGCAGAAGTTTGATTCTCAATCTGGAGAAGATCTCAGGATTTTGGCAGTGTAGAAGAATGAGAGTCTGCGTGATGCGAGCGATCTCAACAGCTCGATATGTCTCCAGATTCTTGAAGATTATTCCTGCCAACCTGGTTACAAAAATAGACAAGATTTTGTGTTTTATAATGCGAAGCTGTTTATGCACCGATACCACCGATATGTTTTGGGTTTCATCCATTAAGGTATAATTGAAAAACGAAACAACTATCCATTGGATCACTGAAAAACTGATGTTAAAATGTTTCTTTAGCATCATGCGTTTCTGTGATCGCGGATGACTTCTCTGACTTGTTGATCAGTTGAAGGTTCCTGCATTGCATCTCTTCCATCGTCTCCAACACGCCAAGAGCCTGATGGGCGCTCAGCTCATCAGCCAATAGCAACGCAGTGCTCTCTAACCTGCAACGCCAACCCAACGTCACAAAAACTGCAATGACGAACTGCACAAGATAAAAGACCTTTTCCCTTCCTCACCCCTCTCGGATTCCCTGTCCCGCCATGGGTCCTAAAGAAGCGAAGAGTTTGGTGAAGGTGGCCGGGTCGGCGCCGGTGTCCATCAGCTCCATCAGTCTCCGTTTAGCGGCCAGCCGGAAGTCACAGTTATTAAACTGCATGGACTGATAGAGACCCAGAACGATGCTGATGTGGTCTGCGTCCAGATGAGGGATGTTCTGCAGCAGAATCTGGTTACATTTCTCCAGCAGCGGCCGGTGGATGTGTCTGATGTTACGGAGGAACTGCACCACCCTTCTGGGGTTGTTGAAATGAAGCGGGTCCATGCGGTCCAGAAGGGCGTCGGCTTTTACGATCAGAGCGTCCCGTAACGGTGGTGACACTAGAGAAGATACGCTGACCATTAATGTGGTGAGCACTCTGTGAAGACAAAGACGATGAAACAAATTCACATGTTTTGCGTATAACTCTGAATAGGAAGATGGGACGTTGTTTATGCATGCGTGTTTGGTTCTGAACATGTGGTTTGTTTGTTTTTTCCATTCGATTCAATTCAATTTGACTGGAGGGTTACAGAACACACACCTGGCGTCTTGAATGGAGTTCAGCCTCTGACTCACAATGTCCGTGATCTGTCCCATCAGCGGACTGTGCTGGAGAAACTGATCACTCAGACAGACGGCAAATTTTGAAAGTGTGGGCATCTGGAACCTGTGAGGCAGACCATAAGAAAAATCACACGCGAGATCTCTTTAGTATCTCTTTTACATCACATGGACAGCGAATGGAAACGTTTGCTTAAGTCTCATCCGCGTCTCAGATATTTCTCATGAGAAAAGAATCAGAACTGTCACTGTTGTCTCTGTCATTGGAGTTTGAGAAGAGATGTCAACGATGTGTCAAACCGGGCTCAGATTTGCAATCAAAAGTCAATATTTTTGAAGATCTCAATGTGAACTCAAACATTTCTCATCACATTTACCCAAATCCACATGATTTGACCTCTACAATCTACATTCATTTACACCTCCAGACTCTTCATGCGTTTTAATAAACACTCTCATTTGATTCTCTTTTCATTTCTCCTTTTTTAGAAGAAACGCCGGAGACTAAGCTGATGCTTAAATTGACACTACAGCACAATAAAGACCTCCATTAAACCTTCCGAGCGGTGAATGAGCAACAACTGAGCAAACCCCAGAGGAAGTTTTATAGCAGTACCTGTCGAGTCTGTTCCAAGCCTCGGTCACCAACTGCTGAACGAGAGAGTCGTGTTGTTCCACATTCAGCCTTTAAACCAGAAGACACAACTGGAATTAAACAATGCAATCTATTCGACAAAGTAGCGCACAATGTAAATAAAATGTATTTTTGGCACATTACAAGAAACGAACATTAAACTTTTTCTTTTAAAGTAATGACGACCACTAGAGTCGCATGAGGGTGATCAATATCTGTAAGCGCTATACAATTTCTTGAAGGGATAGTTCACCCAAAAATAAAAGTTCTGTCCATTTGGTTGTAAACCTGTATGTGACTCTTTTCATCTGTGGAACACAAAAGAAGATATTTTGAGAAATGTCTCTGTGGTTTTGTGTTTATACAATGGAAGTCAATGGCGTTCGGTATTGTTTCTTCAAAATCTCTTCTTTTGTGCAGTAAAAAAGTTTCTCACACCATACCTGAGCACATCGTACAGCATGTCCACCACCGAGACATCATCCATGAGACCGATCTTGTTTTCAGCCAGAACTCGAAGCGTCAGGAACTGCGGGTGGTTCCGCACGAGCTCGACCGTTCGGAGCATCTGTGGTCTCTCTCTCTGAAACTGCCACAGAAGTCCAACAGCACAGCCCACGTGACTGGCCGAGAGTTTGGCTTTGTTCCGGCCGACCACATCAAACACCTGGTCCTCGGTGGAACACACTTGCAGCTGGTCCAGGACCTGGTCCCGGGTCACAGCCCCGCTGTGAAACAGCCTGCGGGAATGGACCCCAAAGGACCGGAGCCTGAACATGACAGAGGACGGCCACAGTCAGGATGTTCTCCACATATCCACTAGATATCCAGCGTCCTAATAAATCAGCTTAAGGTGACTGAAACGTTGCTGGACGTAGCAGGACAGATGCACCTATGAAGGAAATTGCAACATGAAGAATTTGCCGTTTAATTCACTTACAGACAACACTTTCACAAGTGGTCTCGAACTGTTGGACAGTGATGTGCATTTGCATTTTACCAACCTACTGATCCAACCCAACCACAACTCTGTTGTGCTTTTAAATGTGCGTAATGTTTGATTATTTTCCTGTTTTAAGTCATTTCTATTGTATAAAGAGTAATTCATTCTTCATTTCCTAAGAAAAGCATCTCAGAGTCAGATCAACTCGACCTGACACGCGCAAAGGTCACGGGCTGGATCGTCTAACTTCATGCGCTGTGAGAATAAACCAGAAGAGATATAAGAGATATAAGTTAGCGTACCTTTAACAAGTTGCCATCCAGCACCGCTTGTAAACAGAATCCTGAGAGACTGTTATCAAAGCACGAGTGACCTGTGCCGCACAGACCCATGTGTTACACATGCGCATGCGCAGAGGAGACTCCCGCTTCTCAGCGGAAAGGAGCAGCCGCTGCGGCTTGCGTTTGTTTTACACATACATGTGGGCACAATGTTTTAAGTCATGTATGTCGTTTAACAGAAACATGTGAATAAGAAATAACAGCAAAAGTTTGTTAAACATCAAGGCTGCTTGTTTCTGGCTTCACTTCACTTCTGACGCGAACAGCCAAAAGTCACGGTGAAACGGTGGATGTCAAAATAAAAGCTGAGAACGTGTCGCGTACTGTAGGTGCTTGATATTTATTTATTTATTTTAAAGTTTTACTTAATTAATATTACATATAGGAATTTATAGTCTGTTTAATATTTGAACGGTGTTTCTCTCTCCCTTATCTTAAATGTGTGCTTTAAATGTTTTGCTTATAGTCAATATGTTTTATGTACAGCTGCTTTGTAACAATGAAAATTGTAAAAAGCGCTATATAAATAAAGTTGACTTGACTTGATGGACAAAGAAAAATGTACAAATTGAATTTTTATCACTTTGAATATAACTATAGATAAACAAAATTAAATGAGGGCAAAAGTGTTTCTGAACATATATATATATATTTTTTTTTTTATGTAATGAAAATATGCAACATTTTACTAATCAAAAATGTTCTTTATTTAATCAAGTTTCTTCTCAATAAAACACAACACAAGTACAAATGCTCTAAGATTACATTTTGTTATTGTTTTTTATTTTTCTGATCCAAGATGTAGCGAGTAAATTAACAGCAGTCACCCCCAAATCAAAAAATGATTTTTAATAAAAAATATTTTTTTCAATTTAATCACATTTCTTGGAAGAACATTTTCCGGTAGATTTCTCTGAAGTAACTGTCCACAACATTCATGAACATTCAGACTGGTGCTCCTTCGTAAAAATAAATCTGACATGCAATTCTGCGATTCAAAAAACAACCAATACTCTGATAATAATGCAACCAATACCATTTATTTGACATGAAACATGTATTATTGCAATGACATGTAACTGGATGTTGTATTACCAGGTAAATCCTAACCTTTTCTTGGCCTGATGAATGTTAGTGGTCTCATTCAACTCTTTTATGTTTTGAGTGGTGTTGCTCACATATTTGGGCATCTGAACATCTGACTCATCATGGACTAGATAACTCGGTCTAAGCCCACCGAATACGGGCCCCAGACCCCCACCAATGCCCTCTTTGGAAGCCTTTGACAGGGGGAAGGTGTTTCTTCCGGCCTTCTCTGCTGTTTCGATCACATGTTTGGCATATCTCTGAAACTGAAGTTCCTCCTCAATGACGAGAGCTTTGTTCTTCACGGCAAAGTTCTGCTCTTCCTTTCTCGTGCGATGATTTCTTGCACGTTTTTCGGCCTTCGCATAACCAAAATCATCATTAGAATGCTTAAAGTAGAAAAAAAGATCAGATGAAAATATAAAGAGTCACACCCACCATGTCACGTATGTACGTGTCCTGTAATGCTTTTCCTTCTTCTCGACCCTTTTGAGCTTTAAATTCTTGCTTTTCCATGAAGATTCGATCCGCTTCCCTCTTCGCGTTGAGCATCTCCAGCTCTTTCTGTCTCTCCTCCTCTGCTTTTATCTCTTGTTCCTGCTTCTAAAATTACAGTTCAGAATATATACAGTATCTCTATTAGAATTTAAAGTAATGTATAAACAAGATATAACAAAATCTTTTTTTAAGACATTTAACATTTTTTGCTTCTCCTTCAAATAAACTCTAGTTTTGTTTCGAATGCAGTGGATAAGCGGATGAAATCAGACGTGTGAAGTTTTATTTAATTTGGATAAACAGATTTACTGTGATCTCTCTGTGTGCAGTGATGGAGTTCAACATGGCTGTGTGTTTGGCCTCTTTCCTTTGCTGTTCTCGGATCTGTCTGGCCTCACGCTCAGCGACCGCCTTGGCGATTCTCTCATCTTCATTGTTGGTTTGTTCTTGCTTCAGTGCAGCTAATTTCTCAATAATGGTTTCTCTGTGTCTCTGAAGCTCTCTGAAACAAACAGAAACACGGAAGATGTCTGCTGAGAAAGCAAGCAAGAACAAATTCTTCCATTCATTCAGGGTTCCCACACTTCTGACCACAGACCTTTGTGGTCAATTGTTGAGATTTTGTTTTGTAGAAATCATTTTATAGAGATAGCATGGCAGACATCTATTTCTATGTCAAGTGTTAGTCTTCTGAATTAACAGATTTAAATGATTATAATTATACAAACTTACAAATAAACATTTTCCATATAATCAAGGTTGCAACTTAAACAACTAAAACACTGGTGTTAATTGAAATCAAATAGAATATGGGCCTTATAAAAAAGTAAAAGTAAAACTGAAGTAAAAATGAATGAAACCTATATATTGCGATATAAAATACTGTACATAAAAAATGACAAAATCACACAACAAAAACGCTATAAATTTAACCAAAATGAACATAAACCAAAACATTATATTCAAAATGTTAATACGACTACAATAAAACTAAAAAGCTTTACCTGTAACACTGTACACTGTTAAAACATCCCGCAAAAAAACGGATAAAGTACTGGCAGAAAACTACCAGTACATTTCCCTTTATTTTACGGATGACTACGGAAAATTCCTTCATATTAATACTGTATTTTGTGCCCTATTTTTAGTGTATTTACAAAGATATTTACCCTGATAAGTTAATAGTCAAAGGGACATTAGCAGTACCTATACATCTCCTCCTGTTTTTCTTTCCTCAGTTTCATCAGAGTTTTTTTATGGCTGGCGAGTTGTTCCTGTTTCTCCTCCTCGTCCTCTTGTCTCTGGGTCTCGGCGGCTCGTATGGCTTCTCTGTTGGCCAGATGCTCCTAACGGAGGACAGAAACATTCATTTCAACATTCAAACTCATCTGAATAAACAGTTGATGTTGTATGTGAGAGTCTTACGCGATGAGCCTTCATCATGTTTCTCTTCTCATCCTCTTTCTTTTGCTCAGCCGTGGCCCGTTCCAAAAGACGAAGCTTTCGGAGTCGCTCGATTTCCCAAGCCTCCTTTCTCACCTCCTGCTTCTCCTGTTCCTGCTTCACTTCATGATTCTTAATCCTAAATAAACAGAAAGTGTCTGGCATCTTTAAAGGGACATTTTGAATATCGCTGCGTGTAAAATGTGTGATGCAGCAGTCCACCAAGAGATGCTTTAGTGTTTTCTTACTGTTGTTTTAAACTCTCAGCGACAGCCAGTTGTTCTTGTTTTCTCTGCAGAGATTTCTGTTGTTCCTCCTGTAGAGTCTGTTCATCTCTGTTCGCCATCACCGCTAAGATATCTTTATCTAGGTCTTTACTGGCTTTCTGTTGTCTGTGCTTGAGCTCAATCTGAGTCTCTCTTTCCTTCAGAACCTCCGCCAGCAGTAGAGCACGCTAAAGACACCAGACGAGAGACTTTATTACAACACGCTCATCTCGGACAAAACACTCCAGAATGATCTGTAAGAAAGTGTGAGACACAAACATGGAATTCTTTCACTCTGTCGGTCTGGTAGTACTGCTGGGTTTTTGCCTTCTCGATGGCCTCCTTTCGTATCTGAGCCTGATAGTTTGCTTCTTCAATATCAATCAGCATCCTCTCCTCTTCTTCAATCGCCTCTCGAATCTTTTTCGCCTCTAGCTTCTTCTGCCGTTGTCCCTATAGGGAAAAACGCATCAGGGTTGTTTTCTCTTTGAATTAAATTTTTAAAAAATGACTACGTGCCTTAGTAGATTTTATGAAAAGAAATGATTGAAATATACTTAATATAATTACGTTCCTGTTTTTAACAAAAACGAGTAAAAATAACGTAAAAACCTTGGAAATAAAATCTACTAATTTTGGTTGTTTGGATATTAATTATTTTGTTTGAGTAATTTTAATTGAACAAATTATTAAGTAAATCCAACTCAATTTTATTATGTTAAACCCATTTAAATTGGTCAAATTAAGTTTACTTATTTATTTTGTGTTGAGACTACAGCAATAATTTTTAGATATAACTACCTTGGCTGTAGTTCCCAGCATGCTTTGTATCTGACTGCATTAGGAGATTAATTTTCAAGATTAACTGCCATTTTAAGTGTTTTTCAGTAAAAAGAAAGACTTGTTCGTGTTTTGTGTTGATTTATCTTTGAGATTTAGTAGAGTTTTGGTATTATTTTTAAGTTTAGGGTTTTTTAAGTTTACCGTTGTTCAGAAGAGGGGTGATTGTGCCTAGGCTGAGGGAGGCACGACAGTAGGCATGAAGTGAGTGGTTATCCTTATTGAGCAGTAACTGTAACCAGTCTCTTCTTACTTGACCATCTATTGTAAAAACATCAATATGGAAGTAAGTGTTCCGTGAGTTAGGCAAATGATTTTGTTCAGTGTATTTTTTTTGTTTACTTTAAGTAACAGTTACTTGATATTTTAACAAAAACTAAATGTATTTAATAAGTAGAATTTACTTTATTCTGATTAGTAAATTTATTAGAAGAATTATAGCAGCAACTTTTACTTGAAAATTTTCGTGCAAATTGTTACGAGGATTTTATTAAGTAAATTCTACAAGTTATTTTTTCAGTGTATTTACATACATCATTATTATATTTTACTTTATTCGGTTTTCTATGCAGCTGCAAATGCTTTGGAAAGACACGTGTGCATTTTTTGTCATTCCAATAAAGCACACTAAAATAAAAATTATGTTATGAATCTCAAAGCTGGTTTGGTTTAGAGCTCTCTGAATGACACACATGTGGGGAAAATGAATGTGAAATCAACACCATCTGAAAAAGTTGTCACCTTTAACTTACTCCCAAGAAGTAAATAAAACGAAAGAGTTCAAACATACTGTATGTTTATACTTACAGCGATGGTGTTAGACCAGTGTTTGACCACTTCTTTAGAGCGCACGTGCAGCGCCTCCCTCTGTTCTCGTGCTTCAATTAAACTCTGATTGTGTTGATTTACTCCGTTCACACTGTCCTGAATCCGCAACCAATCCGATTTGGATAAAACGGCCACTTGACGAAGGTCTGGAGGTCGATTTGCTTCTATACCTATATTAAATCGTATTTAACAACATATATCACAGGTAAATATAACATGTTTTTGTGCTCTGGACAGTTAGAAACGATTTAAGTATAGTCAATTTTACCTTGTTTACCCGATCCTTTTCTCCGCCCGTACTGAACAACACCAGCTGTTATCGAGGCTGCTGACATTTTAACTGCCTTTTAATAATATTAATGATAATATTATTTATTCATAAATATTGGTATTATTCCTTCTTTCCTTCAAGACAAACTTGGTTAACGCTGGGAACATTTGCGAGCTCTCGTCCCTGCGTTGCCCGGCAACCATTTACACTTTTGTTGCAGTGTTACCCTGGCAACCGCGCCGAGCTCAACACGTCACGTGAATCCTTAAAGAGCCAGCAGTCTAGCATTACAAGTGAATGATTTAAAATCATAATGATATCACAATTCAAAATAACAGTAAATTAAGAATAAACATAGATTTTAGAATGTTTTAAAAAACACAGAAATTTAAAGAAAATAAAAAGAATATTTATATAGAAGAGTACCTTACAAAAACAAAACCCCTAAAAGATGATGAGATACGGAAGACAATATAAAAAAATGTCTCATCAGTTATACCAAGTTCAAACATTCACGTATCTCTTCAATCCAAATAATGTAAACTTTTAAAGTAGGCCTATAATGTGACAAACATGCAATAACATGTTTTTAATGGTAAACAACTAATATTTCACAATGGTTTAGTTTAGTTTAGTTTATTATTTTATAAAGCACATTTCAAACAACGGAAGTTATAGCCAAAGTGCTGTACAGATATATTAAAATACTATTTAAAAGAAAAAGAAAAGCAAAATTAGCACACTGGATCAAAACCATAGAGACATATGTAAAGATATAAACATCTTCAATTAAAACACTCACAATACAGATATGTTTTTAGGGAAATGGAGACAGAAGGGGAAGATCTAATATTGAGAGGAAGACACAATGGTGTTTGTAATTGAAACCTTTAGAATTTGGCTGTTAGATAAATAAATCGTTGACATTCAATTCGATTCAATTTATTTAAATAGCGCTATTTCACACCCACAGGGTTACTTCTCGAAGGAAATTTTGGAGAGGGTGTCGTGACGTATGAGGGGCGGAGTTTAACAGGCAGCTCGAAAAGACGCTACGCAGCATCAGAAGTTTGATTCAGTCAGTTCGTGAAGTTTGTGTGATTTAGAAGTCATGGCTACGGTGTGTGTAAAAAGCGTTTTGATCAGTGAAAGCGTCGATCCGTGTTGTAAAACGATCCTGCAGGAAAACGGCATAGAAGTGACGGAGAAACATCCGATGAGTAAAGAGGAGTTGATGGCAGAGATTCAGGTAAATGATTATTTAAATGATTCACTTCAGAAGTAAGTTCTCGCGCTTTGAAAAGCCGCCGTTCACATCAGCAATAGGTGATAAACATTCATGTTTGTAAGTCTTGGTTGTATGTTGTGAAGTAGGTTTGTGTGTGACTGTTTCACCCCCCCTCCCTTTCAAGAATCTGATGCAACAGCAGCCTGTACCTGCATGCGTGAGTGAGTGAATGAATGAATGAATGAATGCACGAATCAATTTATTTATGCATTTGGCAGACGATTTTATCCAAAATGACTTGCAATCAGGTTACAACATGCATTTTATCAATATGTGCATTCCCTATAACCCATGCCCTTTGTTACTATAGTGTTTTTTTACCTTTACCGAAGTAAATATACTGCAGTTTACACTGAATACAGATGATGAATCCAACATGGATGAAGCACCTTTTCAGTATTATATCACTTGAATCAACATTGCTTAAAAGAGTTTGGATTACTCTACATATTTCAAACCCTATATGTCATGTTTGCTGCAGAAATATGATGGTTTAGTTGTCCGATCTGCCACCAAAGTCACGGCTGACGTCATCAACGCTGGAAGTAAGCTGAAGGTCATTGGACGGGCCGGAACCGGAGTTGACAATGTGGATGTGGATGCAGCAACTAAAAGAGGAATCATTGTGATGAAGTAATGAAGCACGCTCTATATTCTGTGTGCTTTCATCATTTACTCACCTCTGTGTTCTCTGACTCTTTTCTTTCTTCTGTGGAGCACAAATTTTCAGTTTTTCACTTCTGGTTTTCATATTCATTTGCAGTAAAAGCTCGTTTACGCTCTCTCTTATTTTACAGCACTCCCAATGGAAACACCATCAGTGCTGCTGAACTGACTTGTGCTCTTATCATGAGCTTGTCAAGGTAAAATACAAGCAATATAGGCCATAAACTGTATTAAGATTACTCTGTAACTTTGTAAGGTGGTATATTGACTACTATAGTTTAATTCCATGATTGATGTGGTAAGGCCATAGCAAATATAGTAAATTTGTGGTTGCTATGGTTTTACCTCAAAAGCAAAAACAATGTTTACTTTGCTTAAACCATGGTAAATTTTCATATTAGATTTGCAAAAAATATTATATTTAAGGATGGAAGTCCTTAAATATAAATCTAAAAAAAATCTTCGAACAAAGCCCCGTTTCTCATTTCACATACAGCAGAAATCCTTAAAGCAGCTGCAAATAAATCAAGATTTCATGTTTATGTGGGTTACATCACTCAATGTAAAATGTATTTCTTTTAATTCTGATTTTCTGTCCCTATTAAATTCCTACAATAAATTGTATTTTCTGCATATTTTAGACATATTCCACAGGCTGCTATGTCAATGAAGGATGGAAAATGGGATCGTAAAAAGGTACAAGCTCACCTGTCCTCGCTCCAGTTGCATTCTGGGATACAGTTGCAATGTGTTTTGTTGCACATTACACATTTTGGCAAAATTTATTGCGTCATCTGGGTATTAAAACAGAAAATCAGCTTACTATGCACATACTGTATACTACAGAAATCTGGGGCCAGATTCACAAAACTGTTCTTAAAGTCCCAGTGAAATTAAAAATGACAATGCCTATCTTTTCATTAATTATTGCAGCGTTTATTGTTAATAGTTTATTAATGTGAGGCATTCTCTTTTTTAAATTTGTGTCCTCATAATCTTTAGTTAAAATCTGAAAATGCACTTCCGTCCTGTAGTGAGTGACTATCCATCTTAAACGACGTATGTTAGACGGCTTGGGCGGAGCATCCGTTAACTCCTCCCCTTCAATTGTCAGTCTGCTGCCAGTTCCGTTTCAAAACGCAACGGCTGTTTTTATACATCCAATCAAATCGCAGTGAAAGACGAAAGCCACGCCCATTATTTTTCCCATTCGAAATGCGTCAAAATATGGAAGTTAAAACGATCGCAACTTCCGGTTCGCGAGGACTTTTAGACAAAATATGATATTGTTCTTAAGATAAATTATAGGAAGTTTGTAAGAATGTTCGTAAGTGCGCTTCTCAAACATTTCTTAAAAACTTCATTAAATATGATCGCACTCGCTTGCTCGTGTGGTAACTGTATATGTTTATCTATACAATAAACTTTGTGTGTAACAAGCATCTCACGTTCTTATATAGCCTCTATATATTAGCATGTGCTGTGTTAAACAGCATTTACGATCGCATGTTAGCTAAAATGTTAGCAAGCATTAAAAATGTTTACTTATTAATATAAGACTTTTTGTGTTACTACGCCATAATATGTGTGACCGTCTCCGTTTCGAGTCACTTTGTTCCAGAATAATGTAATAAGCCATTTGTTTTTAATAATGAAAGCTAAAGTAGGGGACCTAGACCTTATCATTGCTACATCAATATAAATATTCCTTAATGGCAAGTTAACATCAAAATTATGATTCTGGCTCAATACAATACTCGTTGAATGTGAAACAACCAAATACATGTATTAAACATCTTGCCTTTTGAGATTTAAGACAACCGTGAGGCTGTCTTCATTTTAAGAGGACATTTACGGCAGCTTTTGTTTCGAGAATTTCAATCTTAAGAAAAATTTCAAGAACTTTTTTGGGGGGAATACATAACTTTCCTAACTTTTTTCTTAGATTAGAATTGAAGAAGAATGTTTTGTGAATCCGGCCTCTGGTATTCCAAACACAAGCTTTCTCTGTGTGCGTTAACTCAGTCGTCACTAATCACTTGTGATCGCTGAACGTATGGCATCACACCGCCTGAGTGTTTTGCTCGTGATTTCGCAGTTCATGGGCACTGAGCTCTACGGCAAAGTTCTCGGAATCGTGGGGCTCGGAAGAATCGGCAAAGAGGTGGCGACAAGAATGCAGTCGTTCGGCATGAGGGTAAGACACACCGTCTCCTCAAATGGTGTTTCCTCTGAATGTTATAGCTACACTAAAAGGTTTCCGTTCCGTCCCTGACAGACAATTGGTTACGACCCCATAACCCCTCCGGATGTTTCTGCCGGCTGGGGGGTGGAGCAGATGTCTCTGGAGCAGCTTTGGCCGCAGTGTGACTACATCACGGTCCACACTCCCCTCATGCCCGCCACCACAGGTACACGCCACCACAACCTGACGGGTTGCTTTTCACACGCTAGACTTCCTCTCAAGTAACATCGGTACTTTGCTACGCAGGTCTCCTCAACGATGACTCGTTTGCCAAATGTAAGAAAGGTGTGAAGGTGGTCAACTGTGCTCGTGGGGGGATCATCGATGAAGCCGCTCTGCTCCGGGCTCTGGAGTCAGGACAGTGTGGAGGAGCGGGCCTGGATGTATTCGTGGAGGTGAGAGCTTGACCATTAGTTTCAGCTTCTTTCTTTTGATTTAAAACATCAAACACAATCAAATCGATACATACAAAAATGCTACTGACTTTTCTTTCAGGAGCCTCCAAAAGATCGGACTCTGCTGAATCACCCGAACGCCATCAGCTGTCCTCATCTGGGCGCCAGCACTAAAGAAGCTCAGGCCAGATGTGGGAGGGACATCGCTCTACAGATTGTGGATGTGGTCAGAGGAAAGGCTTTAGTGGGAGCTGTGAGTTCTTAAGTTCATGTGTGTTTTTAATAGCCGTATAAAAGCGTGAATAAGAGGATAGTGTTCAGTGCTGGGGGTGTCTGGAATTTGAGGTCCACTGATTTAACTAAATCAACATGAACGTAACTAAGATGACGTTCTTTAATGATTTACTATGTATTATTGTTTGTTTTTTACCTGCAGGTGAACGCTCAGGTGTTGGCCGGGACGTTCTCTCCGGGCTCTCATCAGTGGATCAGATTGGGAGAATCTCTGGGTGGAGTGTTGAAGGCCTGCGCGGCTTCTAAAGCACCGTACAGTCACGTCCATGTTACATCACTCGGTATGTGAATTATTGAAACCATTTGTTTAATCAAAAATGAACATTCTGATTGTGGCGTAAACATTCTGGCGTAAAATCAGAGCGTCTCAGAGAGGCGGGACAAAGAGGAGATACAAACATGCACGGTATGTGGAAAATACAGCGTTTTTCAACCTTAAATCGTGAATACACAATGCATCGCATCTAAAACAAACCATAATATTCGTTTTAGCCGTGACATATGACCCCTTTAATATCAATCAAACTGCAGTTGGTTTGTTTTGATTTAAGACATAATAACTAAAAAAATACAGCTAACTAACACAATAAAACACAATAAAAACANAACAATCCCAGAGTTACGTTAATGATTACAAATGTGTTGATTTTATTAAAGAATACGCAGTGGTTTTAAAAGTGGGGGTGAGTTATCAGCAGAAAGTATGTACACCAGCGACAGGGAAACACGATTGCGACCCCGGGACAATCGCGACGGAGGGGGACGCGAAGCGGCAGTAATTTCAGGGGCAGGTTTACGAAAACACTGAAATAGTGTAGTTTAAACGCTTGCCTTTCATGATCTCATTTTGTTTCATATCTCCCGGGTGCACCGATGGCCCAAATGTCGGTGCTGCCCAGGTGCAGGACGAGCTGGTTTAATGTCTGGCGAGCCTCACTGAAAAAAATATGATGTGCCTTAGACGATTTTATGACAAGAAATGATTAAAATATCCTTAATATAATGATATTCCTGTTTTTAACAAAAAAATAGTTCAAATAACGTAAAAATCTTGGTAATTAAATCTACTAATTTTGGCTGTTTAGATTTTAATTATTTTGTTTGAGTGATTTTAATTGAACAAATTATTAAGTAAATCCAACTCAATTTTATTATGTTAAACCCATTTAAATTGGTCAAATTAAGTTTACTTATTTATTTTGTGTTGAGACTACAGCAATAATTTTTAGATATAACTACCTTGGCTGTAGTTCCCAGCATGCTTTGTATCTGACTGCATTAGGAGATTAATTTTCAAGATTAACTGCCATTTTAAGTGTTTTTCAGTAAAAAGAAAGACTTGTTCGTGTTTTGTGTTGATTTATCTTTGAGATTTAGTAGAGTTTTGGTATTATTTTTAAGTTTAGGGTTTTTTAAGTTTACCGTTGTTCAGAAGAGGGGTGATTGTGCCTAGGCTGAGGGAGGCACGACAGTAGGCATGAAGTGAGTGGTTATCCTTATTGAGCAGTAACTGTAACCAGTCTCTTCTTACTTGACCATCTATTGTAAAAACATCAATATGGAAGTAAGTGTTCCGTGAGTTAGGCAAATGATTTTGTTCAGTGTATTTTTTTTGTTTACTTTAAGTAACAGTTACTTGATATTTTAACAAAAACTAAATGTATTTAATAAGTAGAATTTACTTTATTCTGATTAGTAAATTTATTAGAAGAATTATAGCAGCAACTTTTACTTGAAAATTTTCGTGCAAATTGTTACGAGGATTTTATTAAGTAAATTCTACAAGTTATTTTTTCAGTGTATTTACATACATCATTATTATATTTTACTTTATTCGGTTTTCTATGCAGCTGCAAATGCTTTGGAAAGACACGTGTGCATTTTTTGTCATTCCAATAAAGCACACTAAAATAAAAATTATGTTATGAATCTCAAAGCTGGTTTGGTTTAGAGCTCTCTGAATGACACACATGTGGGGAAAATGAATGTGAAATCAACACCATCTGAAAAAGTTGTCACCTTTAACTTACTCCCAAGAAGTAAATAAAACGAAAGAGTTCAAACATACTGTATGTTTATACTTACAGCGATGGTGTTAGACCAGTGTTTGACCACTTCTTTAGAGCGCACGTGCAGCGCCTCCCTCTGTTCTCGTGCTTCAATTAAACTCTGATTGTGTTGATTTACTCCGTTCACACTGTCCTGAATCCGCAACCAATCCGATTTGGATAAAACGGCCACTTGACGAAGGTCTGGAGGTCGATTTGCTTCTATACCTATATTAAATCGTATTTAACAACATATATCACAGGTAAATATAACATGTTTTTGTGCTCTGGACAGTTAGAAACGATTTAAGTATAGTCAATTTTACCTTGTTTACCCGATCCTTTTCTCCGCCCGTACTGAACAACACCAGCTGTTATCGAGGCTGCTGACATTTTAACTGCCTTTTAATAATATTAATGATAATATTATTTATTCATAAATATTGGTATTATTCCTTCTTTCCTTCAAGACAAACTTGGTTAACGCTGGGAACATTTGCGAGCTCTCGTCCCTGCGTTGCCCGGCAACCATTTACACTTTTGTTGCAGTGTTACCCTGGCAACCGCGCCGAGCTCAACACGTCACGTGAATCCTTAAAGAGCCAGCAGTCTAGCATTACAAGTGAATGATTTAAAATCATAATGATATCACAATTCAAAATAACAGTAAATTAAGAATAAACATAGATTTTAGAATGTTTTAAAAAACACAGAAATTTAAAGAAAATAAAAAGAATATTTATATAGAAGAGTACCTTACAAAAACAAAACCCCTAAAAGATGATGAGATACGGAAGACAATATAAAAAAATGTCTCATCAGTTATACCAAGTTCAAACATTCACGTATCTCTTCAATCCAAATAATGTAAACTTTTAAAGTAGGCCTATAATGTGACAAACATGCAATAACATGTTTTTAATGGTAAACAACTAATATTTCACAATGGTTTAGTTTAGTTTAGTTTATTATTTTATAAAGCACATTTCAAACAACGGAAGTTATAGCCAAAGTGCTGTACAGATATATTAAAATACTATTTAAAAGAAAAAGAAAAGCAAAATTAGCACACTGGATCAAAACCATAGAGACATATGTAAAGATATAAACATCTTCAATTAAAACACTCACAATACAGATATGTTTTTAGGGAAATGGAGACAGAAGGGGAAGATCTAATATTGAGAGGAAGACACAATGGTGTTTGTAATTGAAACCTTTAGAATTTGGCTGTTAGATAAATAAATCGTTGACATTCAATTCGATTCAATTTATTTAAATAGCGCTATTTCACACCCACAGGGTTACTTCTCGAAGGAAATTTTGGAGAGGGTGTCGTGACGTATGAGGGGCGGAGTTTAACAGGCAGCTCGAAAAGACGCTACGCAGCATCAGAAGTTTGATTCAGTCAGTTCGTGAAGTTTGTGTGATTTAGAAGTCATGGCTACGGTGTGTGTAAAAAGCGTTTTGATCAGTGAAAGCGTCGATCCGTGTTGTAAAACGATCCTGCAGGAAAACGGCATAGAAGTGACGGAGAAACATCCGATGAGTAAAGAGGAGTTGATGGCAGAGATTCAGGTAAATGATTATTTAAATGATTCACTTCAGAAGTAAGTTCTCGCGCTTTGAAAAGCCGCCGTTCACATCAGCAATAGGTGATAAACATTCATGTTTGTAAGTCTTGGTTGTATGTTGTGAAGTAGGTTTGTGTGTGACTGTTTCACCCCCCCTCCCTTTCAAGAATCTGATGCAACAGCAGCCTGTACCTGCATGCGTGAGTGAGTGAATGAATGAATGAATGAATGCACGAATCAATTTATTTATGCATTTGGCAGACGATTTTATCCAAAATGACTTGCAATCAGGTTACAACATGCATTTTATCAATATGTGCATTCCCTATAACCCATGCCCTTTGTTACTATAGTGTTTTTTTACCTTTACCGAAGTAAATATACTGCAGTTTACACTGAATACAGATGATGAATCCAACATGGATGAAGCACCTTTTCAGTATTATATCACTTGAATCAACATTGCTTAAAAGAGTTTGGATTACTCTACATATTTCAAACCCTATATGTCATGTTTGCTGCAGAAATATGATGGTTTAGTTGTCCGATCTGCCACCAAAGTCACGGCTGACGTCATCAACGCTGGAAGTAAGCTGAAGGTCATTGGACGGGCCGGAACCGGAGTTGACAATGTGGATGTGGATGCAGCAACTAAAAGAGGAATCATTGTGATGAAGTAATGAAGCACGCTCTATATTCTGTGTGCTTTCATCATTTACTCACCTCTGTGTTCTCTGACTCTTTTCTTTCTTCTGTGGAGCACAAATTTTCAGTTTTTCACTTCTGGTTTTCATATTCATTTGCAGTAAAAGCTCGTTTACGCTCTCTCTTATTTTACAGCACTCCCAATGGAAACACCATCAGTGCTGCTGAACTGACTTGTGCTCTTATCATGAGCTTGTCAAGGTAAAATACAAGCAATATAGGCCATAAACTGTATTAAGATTACTCTGTAACTTTGTAAGGTGGTATATTGACTACTATAGTTTAATTCCATGATTGATGTGGTAAGGCCATAGCAAATATAGTAAATTTGTGGTTGCTATGGTTTTACCTCAAAAGCAAAAACAATGTTTACTTTGCTTAAACCATGGTAAATTTTCATATTAGATTTGCAAAAAATATTATATTTAAGGATGGAAGTCCTTAAATATAAATCTAAAAAAAATCTTCGAACAAAGCCCCGTTTCTCATTTCACATACAGCAGAAATCCTTAAAGCAGCTGCAAATAAATCAAGATTTCATGTTTATGTGGGTTACATCACTCAATGTAAAATGTATTTCTTTTAATTCTGATTTTCTGTCCCTATTAAATTCCTACAATAAATTGTATTTTCTGCATATTTTAGACATATTCCACAGGCTGCTATGTCAATGAAGGATGGAAAATGGGATCGTAAAAAGGTACAAGCTCACCTGTCCTCGCTCCAGTTGCATTCTGGGATACAGTTGCAATGTGTTTTGTTGCACATTACACATTTTGGCAAAATTTATTGCGTCATCTGGGTATTAAAACAGAAAATCAGCTTACTATGCACATACTGTATACTACAGAAATCTGGGGCCAGATTCACAAAACTGTTCTTAAAGTCCCAGTGAAATTAAAAATGACAATGCCTATCTTTTCATTAATTATTGCAGCGTTTATTGTTAATAGTTTATTAATGTGAGGCATTCTCTTTTTTAAATTTGTGTCCTCATAATCTTTAGTTAAAATCTGAAAATGCACTTCCGTCCTGTAGTGAGTGACTATCCATCTTAAACGACGTATGTTAGACGGCTTGGGCGGAGCATCCGTTAACTCCTCCCCTTCAATTGTCAGTCTGCTGCCAGTTCCGTTTCAAAACGCAACGGCTGTTTTTATACATCCAATCAAATCGCAGTGAAAGACGAAAGCCACGCCCATTATTTTTCCCATTCGAAATGCGTCAAAATATGGAAGTTAAAACGATCGCAACTTCCGGTTCGCGAGGACTTTTAGACAAAATATGATATTGTTCTTAAGATAAATTATAGGAAGTTTGTAAGAATGTTCGTAAGTGCGCTTCTCAAACATTTCTTAAAAACTTCATTAAATATGATCGCACTCGCTTGCTCGTGTGGTAACTGTATATGTTTATCTATACAATAAACTTTGTGTGTAACAAGCATCTCACGTTCTTATATAGCCTCTATATATTAGCATGTGCTGTGTTAAACAGCATTTACGATCGCATGTTAGCTAAAATGTTAGCAAGCATTAAAAATGTTTACTTATTAATATAAGACTTTTTGTGTTACTACGCCATAATATGTGTGACCGTCTCCGTTTCGAGTCACTTTGTTCCAGAATAATGTAATAAGCCATTTGTTTTTAATAATGAAAGCTAAAGTAGGGGACCTAGACCTTATCATTGCTACATCAATATAAATATTCCTTAATGGCAAGTTAACATCAAAATTATGATTCTGGCTCAATACAATACTCGTTGAATGTGAAACAACCAAATACATGTATTAAACATCTTGCCTTTTGAGATTTAAGACAACCGTGAGGCTGTCTTCATTTTAAGAGGACATTTACGGCAGCTTTTGTTTCGAGAATTTCAATCTTAAGAAAAATTTCAAGAACTTTTTTGGGGGGAATACATAACTTTCCTAACTTTTTTCTTAGATTAGAATTGAAGAAGAATGTTTTGTGAATCCGGCCTCTGGTATTCCAAACACAAGCTTTCTCTGTGTGCGTTAACTCAGTCGTCACTAATCACTTGTGATCGCTGAACGTATGGCATCACACCGCCTGAGTGTTTTGCTCGTGATTTCGCAGTTCATGGGCACTGAGCTCTACGGCAAAGTTCTCGGAATCGTGGGGCTCGGAAGAATCGGCAAAGAGGTGGCGACAAGAATGCAGTCGTTCGGCATGAGGGTAAGACACACCGTCTCCTCAAATGGTGTTTCCTCTGAATGTTATAGCTACACTAAAAGGTTTCCGTTCCGTCCCTGACAGACAATTGGTTACGACCCCATAACCCCTCCGGATGTTTCTGCCGGCTGGGGGGTGGAGCAGATGTCTCTGGAGCAGCTTTGGCCGCAGTGTGACTACATCACGGTCCACACTCCCCTCATGCCCGCCACCACAGGTACACGCCACCACAACCTGACGGGTTGCTTTTCACACGCTAGACTTCCTCTCAAGTAACATCGGTACTTTGCTACGCAGGTCTCCTCAACGATGACTCGTTTGCCAAATGTAAGAAAGGTGTGAAGGTGGTCAACTGTGCTCGTGGGGGGATCATCGATGAAGCCGCTCTGCTCCGGGCTCTGGAGTCAGGACAGTGTGGAGGAGCGGGCCTGGATGTATTCGTGGAGGTGAGAGCTTGACCATTAGTTTCAGCTTCTTTCTTTTGATTTAAAACATCAAACACAATCAAATCGATACATACAAAAATGCTACTGACTTTTCTTTCAGGAGCCTCCAAAAGATCGGACTCTGCTGAATCACCCGAACGCCATCAGCTGTCCTCATCTGGGCGCCAGCACTAAAGAAGCTCAGGCCAGATGTGGGAGGGACATCGCTCTACAGATTGTGGATGTGGTCAGAGGAAAGGCTTTAGTGGGAGCTGTGAGTTCTTAAGTTCATGTGTGTTTTTAATAGCCGTATAAAAGCGTGAATAAGAGGATAGTGTTCAGTGCTGGGGGTGTCTGGAATTTGAGGTCCACTGATTTAACTAAATCAACATGAACGTAACTAAGATGACGTTCTTTAATGATTTACTATGTATTATTGTTTGTTTTTTACCTGCAGGTGAACGCTCAGGTGTTGGCCGGGACGTTCTCTCCGGGCTCTCATCAGTGGATCAGATTGGGAGAATCTCTGGGTGGAGTGTTGAAGGCCTGCGCGGCTTCTAAAGCACCGTACAGTCACGTCCATGTTACATCACTCGGTATGTGAATTATTGAAACCATTTGTTTAATCAAAAATGAACATTCTGATTGTGGCGTAAACATTCTGGCGTAAAATCAGAGCGTCTCAGAGAGGCGGGACAAAGAGGAGATACAAACATGCACGGTATGTGGAAAATACAGCGTTTTTCAACCTTAAATCGTGAATACACAATGCATCGCATCTAAAACAAACCATAATATTCGTTTTAGCCGTGACATATGACCCCTTTAATATCAATCAAACTGCAGTTGGTTTGTTTTGATTTAAGACATAATAACTAAAAAAATACAGCTAACTAACACAATAAAACACAATAAAAACATGATTTTTAAAACGGAGTCATCTCATTTTGGAACCAAACTCTTCATTAGGGTTGGGAATCGAAAATCCATTCCAATTTGGAATCGGAAACAAAATAAATAGGAATCGGATGCTTGAGATTAAAATTTGAATCCCTCTTATCAATTCCTGTGTGCATATTTTCAGAAAAGTACACGCGTTGCGTGATCTGCTGATATCGCAGTAAAAGCCATTATGAAAACGAACAATATTTTTTCTGTAGTAAGCATATTCAACTTTGGTTAATTTGTGGTTCCTGTGCTTTTTAATGCATAGATTTATTATAGTTACAACAGTTTAACCATGATGTAGTTCAGCTTCACAAAACAATGCTCATATATATATATATATATATATATAATTTGCAAACAAGTCAATAAGCAGCTAAATGACCATACAGGTTGATATCTAAATGTTTTACTTCCAACTGTGGAATCGAAACTGGGAATCGCTAAAAATTGAAATCGATAAGCAGAATCGGAATGGATAAAAAACAAAGGATACCCAACCCTAATGGTAATCTTTTTTGGTGTCCAGGAGAATGCTTGAAGATGTCCACTGGGTTTCTGAGTTCAGCAGCTGTTGTTGGTCTTCTAAGTGAAAGTCCTCAGAATGGACCCAACCTGGTGAACGCTGTACCCCTCGCAGCAGAGACGGGAATTACGGTAAGACTACCTCACAAAACATCTGTAGTATCTCTCTCTCTCTCTCTCTCTATAGTGAACTAGAGCTGAAAACATATTTATTTGTCAGAGATCATGACACTAGTCTGACACAGATGTCACTGTAGAAACCAAATATATAAGGAATGTTTGGTACATCACCCAGCCCTTTGACTAGAAGAATCTTTTTCAGACACGTGGTGGTGTTTTTGACTCTGTCTCACAAACCTCCAGGTGAAGACGTCTCATGAGGAGTCTGGTGTTCGGGCGGCCTGTGCGGTGGAGGTCTGGATGAACAGCATTCGCTATAAAGCCGTCGGGTCGGTACAGGCGGGTGTCCCGGTGCTGTTGGAGCTGAATGAAAGCGTGTTTCGACAGCCCGTTCCTCTGAGCGGACATTTGATCTTCTTCAAGGCTACGACTTCCAGTGAACTCCTGCTCTCTGTAACCGGTAAAGACACGTTTACGCATAATAATTACTATAAGGTCCAAGTTTCTCAGATGACTTTGTCATTGACAGACTTATGATGAGAAAACATTCTTATGCATCTAGGATTTTTGTCTTTATGGTTACACAATTGTAGGGGTATTAAACCTCCTCCAGGGGCCTGTTTCAATAAGTAGGTTCAACCAACACCGAGTTAAAATGTGAACTCTGAGTTGATTTACTCAGAGAATCGCAACTCTTGAGTTTTCGGTTTCAGAACAGGTGATTTCAATTAGTTCAATCCACTCTGAGTAAGTTCACTCTAGGTTACGCGTGTGCACCATTGATTTAAAAAGCCATCATCAATTGAGCGAAGATAGCACGATTCACCATGGCAACAGCACCAAAAAAAGCAACATGGCGGCAGAAAGCACATGAGAGTGAGGCACACTTTCCGCTCGATTTACTGATGTCCTGAAAATGACTTAAGTTTAAATTAATAAATTGATACCAATAAACAAATAAATTAATCATTAAATGAATGAAACAACAGAAATAATAAAAAAATCGTATGTTCTCACTCGCCATGAGTGCTCTAGTTATGCAAGTAAGACGTCATGGTGTATAGGACACCTGTAGGGCGTCAGACTCTCGTGCAAAGTTAGACTGATCGCCGGTTCGACTCCTGCTCTGAACAGATTTCACTTGGAATGGCTGCATGTCAAATTTACTTGTTTATTACCTTTATCGCTTCATTTCTGCATGTATGTCTGTATTTATTCATTTCTTTATTCATGCACTTTATTTATGTGTAAGGATGGATGAGATATATTTTGATACATCTAATTCACTGTAAAGAAAAACGGTACAGTTTTAATAAAAATGCACAGGGAAATGACAAAATTCTACTCGGTGCTCTCCTGAAATCAAAGTACATTCCAATGAATTAATGCAGCCTCTTCATGAATCCTCTATAAAAGCACATATGACATACAGTATAAGTCACTGAGATGGTCTCTGTGTAATCAAAATGTGTGCCATGAATGACTGTATTAATGAATGAATGGATGAGTTACACCACTTGCGCTTTAAAAGGGGGAGGAGATCGAAATAAACTCTGGGTTTACCAAAGAAAACCTGCTCCCGACCAGGTTAGGTTCACAGAGTAAGTTACTATGGTTACTGACTCTGAGTATAAGATACCTCTCCTTTAGAAACGGGCTTGAGTTACCCCGCTTTCTCAGGTTTGACATACCTCACATTCTGAAACGGAAAACCCAGAGTTTCCCTCATTTCAGGGTTAATATACTCAGAGTTTTCACTAAACCTCCTTTCTGAAACGGGCCCCTGAAGTGTCCTCTGATGTTTGTTTTCAGGAGTTTTGGCTGCTGCGGGTGTGGAACCGGAGTCGTTCAGTGCCTCTACTGCCGCCAGTGGCGATCAGTGGTACTGCATGGGACTCTCATCACTGCTGCCTGATATTGGTGCTTTAACGTCTTTGGTTAAAGAAGTTGTACAGCTCACTGTCTGAATATCTGTGAAGAATCCTGATGAAAATCACTTTACATTCCAGTATCTAAAGCTCCAGCCGGCTTAAGTTGAATGCATTGCATTAATCTGTGTTTAAAGTTCTCTAGTTACTAAACCACTTGTCTGTATTACAGAAATGTGAATGTGCATTAAAACTTGAACAGCTAGTAGCGGTTCGCACATCAGTTTTTGTTTGCGTTCCACAAGACATGTGCCATTTGTGTTCCTCATATACACGTGTGTAATAGATTAACGGTGTTTGATTACTGCTTGGTGGTAGTGTAGATGTTTACTTAATAAATCAACTAAATATACACACATTTGTCTTTTTCATCATGCTGTGTTAACAAATATAATGATTATAATTTTGTGTATTTATGTTTACATTTTAGTTTACAGTGTAATTTTAAAAAGCTTGTGTCAGGTTATGCTCCTGTTAACAAGAATTCTTTACATCAAAGCGTTCGTGTGTCACTGACAGATAAAGTGCCATTGTTTATAAATGATTTTCTTCTTAAATGTTTGATTTGTTCAACATTCCTAAACTTCCATGTGTGTTATTTCACAGAGATAATGTCTTTCTTTACTAATATTTCTTTACACATGAAAATGTAGACAATGAAAAGTACGTTCCTAAACATTTGACTGGTAGTGTATTTCTTTAACAATTTAATTTTGCCTATGGAAAAGTCAAGTTCCTGTGTTCTCGCTATATCTTTGTTTGCCTGCTTTAGGAATAGGAATAATAATTAATTTTTTAATAACAACAGGAATTTATTAGTGAATATTAAAAAAAGTATTAAAATATTAGTAAATTATTCAAACATTTAGTAGTATTTTTTAGCGAACTGTTTGTTACCTGTCTAGTAACAATACAGACATCAAATAACAGCTAAATAAAGCTAACAGCCATCTGTGGAGTCTCTGGTAAAGCTGCCTTACACGCACCGTCCAGCAGATGGCGGAGGTGACGCGGTTAAAACGCGGCTGCCAAGCAACGAGAACGCAAAACAGCTCGCTCTGCGCATGTGCACGTTTGCCCAGTGCAGATAGTTTTTTTTAAACAAAATTACCAACAGCTCAAACATTACAACTGATATTTAGACCACAAACCTCTTCTGATCGTGTAGTTTTCAATCAGACAGTGTCATGGCTGGGAAAAAGAAGGAGATTAGCTTACAGGTTTGTACTGTATCGATATTAAACTGAATATGAGTTTCGATGGCAAGAAATAACCCGGTTTTTTTTTGTCTTTTGTCGTTTTATTTTCAGGTCAATATTAATGACGATGAACAATGGGGTGAAGTTTTGGCAACGAAGGGCTTAACAGGTGTGTGAGTGTATATTACTCTACGTCTGTTACGAAAATTATGTTTTTGGTTTACCGCAAATAACCCTAAAACATGATTCATATAGTTAAACCACGGTAAACATACAGTTAACCATAGTACCATAAACTTACAAAACAAGTAAAGTTCACAGTAACCTAAATATATGTAAAGCTCCTTTGCAACAATGCAAAATTGTGATAAATGTAAATTAAGTTCAATTAAATTTTATTTTCTAAGTATATACTTTATGTGGTATATTTACTACTTAACGGCCATAACAACAATATAAACTTGAACATGTCCGTTTATAAGACAGTATAAACAACTGTTAAAAAGTATTTAATAGGCTACTCAATCAAAAGACTAAACACAACTACAGGAAGCCAAGTATACCTAAAGTATAATGAAGTATTGAGTACAAAAGACCAAATAGAAAACTAGAGAAATTGTTACTCACATAAAAGTAACTATTTTAAAAATTAAGTAAAAAGTATGTAAAGAAAAAACTACTCAAGTAGCGAGAAACTTACTTTGGATCTGATCATTTACAGTACTAATAATATGAATATTAAGGCCAATATTTTTATATTAACATTCATATTATATTTTAATCAATATTTGAATTATTATATTATTATCATAAGCAGATATCCTTGCAACATACAATGAGAGACTAAAGAATAGACAAACATCATCTAGTTTCAATGTCAATGTAGCCTACACAACTTATTTGGAATAATAGACAATGTCAAACTAAAGTGAACCTGCAAAGTTCTGCGTTCACAAGGCATTTGACTAAACTCAGAGCATCTCCTGAGATGATCTATAGAACATCTGAAATACAAACTGACTTATAGAAAAACCGTGGTTATACAAATGGTAATCCACCACTTTTACTAGAATAAAACCATGGTTCATTTTCATGATGGTGTGCTTTAGGTGAACAGACATGCATGATCCCACATTGATCCCGGCCGGTTTACTGTCAGAGTCAGTACAACACACGGCTCAGAGAAGCGAATGGAGTTCCAGCATCATCTGTCTGAAGATGACACTGAGGGTGTTGTTTTCTGTCTAATGTTTCGACAGGCAGATGTTTTTATGTGCGTCTGATGCATGTGAATGCACATTAAGTGTAGTGTCTGTCTCTCAGCGTGAATCGTGCGGTTGTATTTTGTGTCCGTCAGTGGTGGATGTGTACCAGAGGTGGTGCGGCCCCTGTCGGGCCGTCGTCAGTCTCTTCAGGAAAATAAAGAACGAGCTGGGAGACGATCTGCTGCATTTCGCCACGGTAAGACAAGCCGGTCTAGAGAGGAGATTTCACACAAACAATCATTTCAAATGTCGACATGTCTGCCACGCTGACGCTGTCTTATCAACCCGCAGGCCGAGGCGGATGGGATTGATGCTCTGGAGAAGTACAGAGGGAAATGTGAACCCACCTTTCTGTTTTATGCGGTCCGTCTCCGTATGTTTGTACATTGCACGTCTCTGTGGGACCTATCAATTTTTTTACGTTTACATTTTTGTGATTTGATAGCCAGCATATAATAAATTGGTGAATCTCCTAATATCTAATGATCATTAAATAAAATTTCAAAAATGAAAGAAGAATTGCCTAAAGATAATAAAAGCCTTTTTGCATTGTGACATACTTTAACATTTACCCCAAAAATGTAAACAAACAGTTTTGTAAATGAGTTATGTTTGCACTTTTGATTGAGTAGTCTATTAAATACTTTTCTCACATTGCACGTAGTGACCATAGAAATCTACTTCAGGTGCACTCAACAGTATATTTCAAGTATAAATAAGTATTCATACCTAAATAGGCACATGGTATACTTAAAGTGCAAAAATAATCTATGAATGGTGAACTATAAGTGAGACGTTAAGGAAACGTATAAACAAATACTTCAAAACAGAGTATACTTCAAAGTGTAGCCTAGTTAGCTGATAAATGTGCTACAATAAATGTTTCATCAGATGAAAGAAATGTGCTACAAGTGTTGAACTAGTAGTACAAACTAAAAACTGTAACTAGTTGATTTAAAAGTAGTATACTTAAAAGTACACTGTTATGAACTAAAGTGGGCCAATTTACTGTAGTCCCAAGTAGCACTGATATAGTACACTTACAAGTATACTAGTAATACTAGTGATCTTAAAAATAGATCAAATCTAGCTGAATTTGACTTAGTGTACGGAAGTAAAATGAGCTTGAAGCACACGTGACAGTTTGTTCATGCCAGTGGTGCGTTTGGTGTGATGGTTAAAGTCAGTGTTGATGATGGTTTGTTGAAGGGTGATGAGTTGGTGGCGGTTCTGCGCGGGCCAAACGCTCCTCTCCTGCAGACCACCATACAGGAAGAACTGAATAAAGAGAAGAACGTGCTGGAACACGGAGCTGCGCGCAGACCGGTCAGAACATCCACTGAGTTCCCGAAGCATACTGTTGCTCTGTCTGTTTTAATGACGACACGAAAGAGATGACGTTTGTGTTTCAGGTGAAAGATGAAGGTTTAGTTGAAGATGAAGAGTTGAATGAAGATCACACGGATGATGAAGATGTGTTTGGTACTCATCCTCGCAGCAGATTAAACTCACTGTCTCTCGGTCCTGTTGACTGAATTCAGCGGCACTCTTTCTCTGTTTCAGTTCCTGCTGATAAGTCGTTCACGGTGGCGATAATAAAACCAGACGTGGTTGCACACGGCAGAACCCATGAGATCATTATGAAGGTACCAAACACAACCACGTCTCATCACTGATGCCATCAATATGAAGATGATAAACGCCCTTTCATTTCCCTCACAAAAACAAGCTCAGTTTTATTAAGTATACTTAAGCAAAGTCTATTTTTTAGTATACTTACTGGTTTATTGGTAAGCGTGCGGTTTCAGTGCTACTTGGGATTAAATTGGCCTTTCGTTTAGTTTTTTCAAGTGTACTTCAGTTGTAAACATTTCCTGGGTTTTCTGAGAGCTACATAAAACCGACTGATAGTATACTTTTTCTTTGTCTTTTTTTTATGAAGTATACTAACAGCACACTTGAATAAACTTCTTTTTTCAAGGGGTAGTATCTCATACGATGTTTTTCTTTTGACAGATTCAGGATGCAGGATTTGTCCTTTTGGCCCACGAGGAGAAAACTTTGACAGAGGCAGAAGCTCAAGACTTCTATCAGCACAAATCCTCTGAGGTAAACGATGAAACATCTCAAGATTCTCTGTGTGTTTACTGCATGAAGTGATGATGTGTGATGGCAGAACAGCTGACTGTCATGTAAACGTGTCGTGTATTTGTTTGTATATTTCAAGTCTTACTTTCAGGAGCTCGTTCGGTTTATGTCGAGCGGTCCGTCTCATGTGCTGGTCATTTGTAAAGCGGACGGTTGTGACGACGTCATTCCAGCCTGGCGGGAATTCATCGGACCACCGGACGTCGAGGATGCCAAGAGAAAACAGCCGGACAGGTGCCTGACCACCACAGACAGAAATACTGTATATAGAAACACATCAACGCGAGCAGTCTGACATTAGACACAATACAATGACCTGTCCACCTAAAAAATTACAAATATAATTACATATATATATATATATATACAGCAGAGTTATTATAGCTTTGATTTTAGTTTTAGTAATATTTTAAATTAGCTTTTATTTTTAGCTTTTTTGTTTTTGTGTTAATTTTAGTTCAAGTTATAGCAATTGTGGTATATGCTTTTGTCATTTTATAATTTATTGGTTTATTTTTAATGGTGCTATATATAAGATTAATTCATTTTTATTTTAGTTTTTGTTTATTGTTATCATTTTACTGCTTTAAACTTACTTCAGTTCATTTTTGAGGCATCATTTCAATTTTTCCTTGAGTTAAGTTTTTCCAAAACATTTTAGTTCAATATTTGATTTGATTTCAATGAACAGGAACATTTTCAAAGTTTTAATTTCAGTAAACTAAAATAACCGGTTTAAAATAAGATGACCTACATGCCCAAAATAATATTATAAAACTTTGACAAAAGCAAATCTACACATAACACACATCTAACACATTTTAAAATGTCCAAATATAAATGTTTTATTTTTATTCTTATTACCATTATGCAAAAAGTGCACTGTTAGCATATGCTAACATTTTTGTACTGAATTTATGAAGTAATAAAACTTTTTAAATTTAAAATAAAATTTGAAGATGTTAAATGTTTTAATTCATTACATTAATGTTGATGCGATATATATTTACTCAAAATATTTCTTCTATATTCCAAAAGAAGTTTTTTTGGGGCGCTCTCTCAACAGCCTGAACACGGAGGCTGTTTTTCAGGTGTAATCTTAAAAGAAATTTGCAGTTAAATGTCGATTTCTAGAGGTTTTGTGGGATTTTTTGCGTTCCATATTGTGCTCCCAGATTTCCGCAGTATCAGTTTTAGCACGAGCACATCCTGTGGCCTTCTGCCCCCCACACACACCCTGCCCCGCCTGAGAACCCACAGAGAGACCATCTGTTCCCCTCTCTCTCTCTCCATCCATCCATTCCAACTCTCCCGCTTTCCTCTTTCTCATTGGCTGTGGTCTGTTCTTCAGCTTGCGGGCGCAGTACGGCACCGCGAGCGTTTTCAACGCCCTGCACGGCAGCCGCGACAGAGAGGTGGCCAGCAGGGAGCTGGCGTTCTTCTTCCCAAACTTCAGGATGGCGATGGCGGACCCGGGCTCGGAGCAGGCCGGGCCGGAACAGGAGCATGTGGAGAGGACGCTGGCGCTCATCCGTCCAGACGCTGCCAGGGAAAACAGAGGCACGTGCCAACATTACGTCTGCGTTCGGCCTCGTGGGCGAACTCACATGCTCCTGCGTTCCATGAGTGTTTTAATACCAAAGCGTGTGCTGAAGTACTGATAGACACAAGCTGATTTACACACGACTGAAGACATCTTACAAACCCATACGCAACAAATCACAGATGAGATCTCATTAAAGTGAAATAAAACATCTGTCATCATTAACTCACCCTCAGGTTGTTTCAAACCTGTTTAAATTTCTTTGTTCAGTTCTGTGACATCATCCACTACCATAGTAGGAAAAAAAGATGGTATATTTTGTTGTTCTGTTGAACACAAAGTGAGATATTTGAAGAATTTGGGAACACAAACAGTTCTGGGGCACTTTTTGACCACCATTTCAGTTTTCACAGAATCGAAAATTGTTAACATTCTTCCAAATATCTTTCTCTGTGTTCATCAGAACATGTGATTTATACAGGTATGTAATGACATGAGGGAGAGTAAATGATGACAGGATTTTCATTTTTGGGTGAACTGTCCCTTTAATATCTCAGTTATTTCTCCTAGACACCAATGAGATTAAATGGAGAGCAAATGGAGAACTTTGCTTAAGTCTCATTTGTTCCTCCAGAAAGGTCTCACAAATGTCATTAGAGCTTCAGAAGAGACGTCAACGATGTGTCAAACTGAGCTCAGATTAGTCAAGTCTCCAATCAAAAGTCAATATTACTGAAGATCTCAAATCCAGATTATTAGCCCTCTGAAGTGTATAATTACATCGGTATGTTTTTTCTAGAGGAGATCTTGGCCCGGATTCATGCGGCAGGTTTCACAGTGGCTATGCAGAAAGAGGTGATGCTGTCTGATGAACAGGTGAGACAGTTTTACAGCTCTCACCAGGACGAAGAATACTTCCCCAACCTACTTGAGAACATGACCAGGTAACATGCACAAAACCTCCTTAAAGGGACAGTTCACCCAAAAACGAAAATTCTGTCATCATTTACTCGCCTTCGAGCTGTTTCAAATGTGTCTAAATGTCTTTGTTCTGATGAACACGGAGAAAGATATTTGGAAGAATGCTTGTAACCAAACAGATCTCGCCCCCCATAGTAGGAAAAATTACTTGATCGTTTTTTTTGTTCTGGGGCACTTTTGACTACCGTTGTATTTTTCCTACTATGGGAGTCAATGCATGTTGAGATCTGTTTGGTTATACGCATTCTTACAAATATCTTTCTCTGTGTTCATCAGAATAAAGACATTTAAACACAACTCGAAGGTGATAAAAATGACGTCTTCATTTATTCTCTGTGTGGTTGTAAATCTGTATGCGACTCTTTCTTCAGTGAAACACAAAAGAAGATATTTTGAGAAATGTCTCAGTGGTTTTGCGTTCCAACAATGGAAGTCAATGAGGTTCAGTGTTGTTCGATTATCAACGTTCTTCAAAATATCTTCTTGTTTGTGTTCTGCAGAAGAAAGAAAGTCAGGCAGATTTGGAATAATATAGACCGCTCAAGTGGCTTAAAAATAGTCATTTGAGTAAATTCCAGAATAAAGACTGACTGTTGTTGTTGTTGACAGCGGGCCGGTGTTGGCATTGGCTCTGGTGAAAGAAGGAGGTGTGGAACACTGGAGAAACATTCTGGGACCCAAAGATCTGGTCCGGGCTAAAACTGAAGAACCTGAGTGGTAAAAGAATATCTAGAGTAGCGAGTCAAGTCTCGGCTTGTTTAAATCGGATCATTTCTGTGTGTTTGTGATGCGTCTGTGACGGGTTATGAGCTCTGGGGTCTGATCATTTCTCTCTGTGTGTGCTTCTGATGAAGTTTGCGAGCTCAGTTTTCTTCAGAGAGCTCAAATATAAATCAGCTGCACGGCAGCGGAAGTTCAGAGGAGGCCGAGAGAGAGATCGGCTTCTTCTTCCCTCCAGAACAAACGCTGGCCGTCATCAAACCTGACACTCAACACAAAGGTCTGCTTTCTTATCAAGAAACTCGCTCACAGCTGCTTAATGTGCGTTTATTACACAGAATCCTGAAGCCCAATGGCTCATACAGAGAAACCCCGTGACTACACAAAGCAGCACTTTCAGCTCATCAGGAATAAAACACAATGTTTTAAAGAGAGAGACGGATCTTTCATTGCTTTGTGTCTGCTCTTTACCAGAGGTCATCCTGGACGAGATTCGGGCCAGAGGATTCACCGTTTCTCGTCTGAAGGACACGGTTCTGTCCAGAGAGATGGCCGAAGAATTTTATAAAGAACACAGAGATGAACCCTTCTTCGGCCAGCTAGTGGATTACATGTGTCGGTGAGTTTTACTCAAACCCTGCTATCAAAAACCCCTTCATCACGGTTAACAAGAGCGCCGCTGTTCTTAAAGAATGCAGATGAGATAAATGAAGGTTATGTTGAAACAGCGGTCCGTGTACGATGCTGGTTTTGACTAAAGAGAACGCAGTGGATGAATGGAGAGCGGCGATGGGCCCGACGGATCCCGGTGAGGCGAGAGAAACAGCCCCGGAGTCTCTGAGAGCTCGCTTCGCTAAAGACATCTTACAGAACGCCGTCCACGGCTCCTCAAACGCAGCACACGCACGCGACAAGATCCACTTCATCTTTGGAGATATCAGCTCAGAGAATGAGCTCATCTGTGATTTAGGTGCTCATGATATAATAAGTGCTTCACCTTCTGTAAGGCGTTTTTACATCCCAATGAACGTTGGTTGTGTTTTGCGAGATGACTTATCAAATTGCCAATGTTCTTTTGTCTGTAGAAGCCGAGGAGAGCTTTGAAGAACTCAAAAACCTCCAAACTTCAAGATCTCCATCATTTCATGAGCTGAGGAATCAGACAGAAGTCAACGCTACAGGTTCATACATGAAGAAACAAATGGCTGAAACTACAATTAATGAAGGAAGACTTTCATCCTTATGACACTTTATTCCTTCTTTTTTTTGTTGTTTGAGTAAATATTAGTGCTGTCAATCGATTAAAAACATTAATTGATTAATCACAGATTTTTTCTGTGATTAATCACGATTAATCGCACGTAACATTAATGTTTTCAAATATACTTGTCTAATAATTTCACATTTAATCTCCAAATTAATGTAGAAAGAACAGATTTCTTGAACAGCATCATTTTATGAACGAAAGGAAACATTCTGATATTAGTACCGTTGATGTCTCTATTAAATTGATTATTTTTTATTTATTTTAACATTAATTATAGCCATTCAAAAGTATAATTGAGAGCTATCATGTCTGATAGGTAGGAAATATACAGAAATTGACTAGAAGTTCTCAAACACAAATACAATCTTTAATGCTAATTGTAAATGAAATACAGAAGAATTCTCATTAAAGCTACAAAATATACATGCAAATGTTCATTCGTGTGAGGTGACCTTTGGAAAAGTCTCACGTGAACACGAAATCTCTTCTCGTGCTTGTTTAGATCCAGAAGGCGGTGATGAAATGACAGAGAGCCAGCAAACATCACCTGAGATCACGGCCGTCTCGGATCAGACAGGAACACCAGAGACGCCCGGCGGCAGCCAACACCACGACACCGGTCTGACTGTCAATGTTTGATTTCATAAATGTTCTACAGGTTCACGCGGCGATTTGTGCACTAAACGCTGAAGTGACGAATCTGAGACGAACACAACAATGTTTTTACAAACAGTTTCTAATTTATCTTCATTTAGAAATGAGACATGACAGTACAAAAATAACGGTAAATACGTCTAATAATACATCTAAACATATGTGACCCTGGACCCCGAAAGCAGTCTTGAGTAGCACGGGTATATGTGTAGCAATCAGTGTCGGGTGTAACTAGTTACTAAGTAATTAGTTACTTTTTCCTTGAAAAGTAAAGAGATTACTCTTATTTTCCTGTAATTTAATTACAGTTACTTCTGATGTCATTGAACTTAATACTGTGTAATATATTCAATAGTGGAAAGACATCAAAATTACAAGTCTAACTTTAAAATGCATGCATTAATGTATCCTTCTCACATTTGTATACTTTGGTCAGTTAATAAGAATCATTTATTTATTCAGCTTTTATATGATGTGTAAAACTCAATTTCAAAAAACTGACCCTTATTACTGGTTTCATGGTCCAGGGTCACATATGTGACAGATTCATCCAAAAGAACTTCAGTCATTTCTCACGTGTCATGAATCAGTGCTGTTAGACAAGCAATTAGTATTTTAAAATTCTATGAAACATGACAAAGACAAAGTCTGAAACCAAACAAGACCTTTGCTAAATAAACTCGAATGTTTTACTGATTCGGTGATGTGAACCTCTGTGTTACAGGTGATCCAAGAAATGAATGAAATCTCTCAACTCTTACTGTGGACTTGACACCTGACTGATTCATAGGACTACCATGTATTGGAAGATGACAAGAACTACAAGACCTGTTGAAATAAATCATCCTTTTGAAAGTTTGTACTGGATTCTGAAGGTAGTTTTCCAACCACTGTAAGACTTCAGTTATTATAGTCTTTATGATTCTCATCTCTGCTGATGTCACGAAACCTTCAGATTTGAGGGATTCTTTTGTCTTTTTGTAACCGTTTGATCCTGAAGGATTAAGTAGGGAAGGATAAACTCTTCTCCATTAAAACCTCAGAAAACATGTTTTGTTGATTTATTTGGTACAAGAGTTTAAACATTTGACACGTCTTATTTGTATAGATCGATTCAGCATATAAACAGATGGGAAACAACTGTAATCCTTATTGTGCGCACAGTTTCCATGATATCATATTAACTGAGGAAAATAAATAAATCGGTCACATCACGGAAATATTTTAAGTGAACTGTTTTTTATTGAACCGGTGTTCTTACTGATCTTCATCGATTAATGCAAGCATCTCGTCTTCATCAAAAGACCTCTGGAACATCTCAGTGATGGTCAACTGTTGAGGGTCCTGACAAACAGAGAAGGAATACACAGTATCAACAGCTTTAACATTTCACATTTAAGACAAGGAAGAGAAGACACGTTTAGTACATGAAAAAGATACCTACTGTAATCCTGAAATCATCTACAAATGTTTGAAGAACAAGCGAGCTCTTGTCTTTCATGAGTACAGTTTATCTAACGTACATACTGTAGAATCAGGTTAATAATGACCAGATCCGCTCCATACTGACCTTACTGTGGAAACTGGCAGATTCAGCTTTCTCCGAAATATTGGATTCAGACAAGCCCACCTGCTCTAAAACATTCATTTTATTTTGAATCATTGGCCTGGAAGAGAGAAGCAAATGTTTTTATTTCTAATGGCAGAAAAAATGAAAATTCTGTCATCAATCACTCAGCCGCTTGTCATTTCATACCCGTTTAAATTCAAATTAAAAGATATTTGGAAGAATGTTAGCAATTTTGAATTCTGTGACATCATTGACTGCCCTAGTAGGAAAAATGAAATGGTGGTCAAGGGTGCCCCAGAACTCTTTGTGTTCCTAAATTCTCCAAAATATATCACTTTGTCTTCAACAGAACAACAAAAAGCAAATTGTGACGTGAACGACCCCTTTAAAAGGCTGACTCAGATCACGTTAACAACATCAATAGTCAATTAAAGTATCTCTGGAATTCCCGTAGAAAGGACAAAGATATGAAATGCAGATTCCACACACCACAGGTAGTCGTCTGCAGTGCCTTTAGCCACCAGGTAATGAATGTCCACATTACTGGTTTGACCAATCCTGTGCACACGATCTTCAGCTTGAATCAACACCTGGAGATCACAAACACATCATCAATGACATTTATTAAGCAGTTATGTCTTAAAAATAAGACCTACTTATTTTCTTTGGCTTTCGATGTCCCTTGACATCCATTTTTATGAACACCACACATATTACAGCTTGTGTGTATCTATGCTATTTGATGTCTTACTGTATGTTTTATTGTGCCTATTTATTACATGTCTTTTTATTGTCTTATAGCATGTTGTAAAGCAACTTTGGTTGTTTTTAAACCATGCTATATAAATACAGGTGTATTGTATGTCTTACAGGTTTTCCTCGGATTACAAATAACTCACTGAAATGTTTTTATCAGACTCAGACCAACAATCTCCATTTCTGCTTTTCATACTTCATCTGAAATGACACTGATTCTATAGAAGCTGCGGTCCTCCTAGATTATTTTTGATGATGGCAGGTCAACAAACAACTTATAAAATCTCCATAACTTTAAGATTGGACCCACAAACAGAAAATTCAAGCAATTTCGATTTAGATATAGTATAGAAATATGTATATAGGAATGCTACTGTCACAATATTTCAAACATATTTTCTTTATATTGATCTTTCTGAGTTTGTGGACACTTGTAAACACAGCCTCACTGCTCAGAATGTTTATTGAATTCTCACTCCGGGGTTCCAGAAGAGCTCAGCGAACACCACGAGATCAGCGGCGTGCAGCGTCAGGCCCATGTTAGCGGCGGTGATGGAGAGAACAGCCACACAACTCTGTGTGCTAAACTGAAACCTATCACACAGCTGCTGTCGCTGTTCAGACGGCGTCGATCCGTCGATCCGAATATAACTGATTCCCTGCACAAAACAACAGTGTCAACACAGAACCAGCGCTCACAATCAACATCCAAAACCCCCAATAAATCTGTTACTCCGCCTGTCCTCTGCCACACAAAAAACTAAAGCCACATGCCAAATGATAGTAAATAGAAGTTCTTTTCATAAGTCAGCAGTTTCAGTCTGGACCGGCCTGTGGCTGATGTGATGACAAACATGAACCGAACCTTCTCGCCGAGCTCTTTGGTCACGCTGTCCAGCACCAGCTTGTGATGAGCAAAGACCAGAAACTTCTCTCGTCCGCACTCCAACGTGTCCGAAATATATTCCCTGAGACACACGCTTCACCTCACAATCATCGTTTACAATCACGTGACAATCAAACTTAAAAAATATGATGATGAATAAAGTAAACATGTTCTTATAACATACATGATGGCTTTGATTTTGGCCTCTGCGGTGTGGTTGAAGAAGACCAGAAGAGCATCTTTCTCTTGAATTTTCTGCAAGTTCATGAATGTTCAGTAAAGAGTGACAAACACGAGTCCAAGAAAACGCATCCACATATTACAGGTGAACTGTGTGGTTTTTAGTGGTAAAATAACCTTCCAGTTATTTTACAAATTCAACTTATATTATCACAGCTTTGAAGAAACGTTGAATGTTTATATGTCGATTTGTCTTACATTGCGGCATCCTTTGGCGAGCTCTTTGGCAGCGGCGTTAAGGGCGGCTTTGGTGCGGGAGTTGATGCCGTCTGTCGTCACGGTAACCACCTTGCGTTGCTTGGCGGGGAGCTGCGAGAGCACCTCTGACTTCAGACGTCTGAGCATGATGGACTCCTCCAGAAAAAGCTTCAGTTCGATCAGGTTACAGGAGCCGGAATAATCCCACCCCCACTGAAGCTGAACACACACCACATGACATCTCAGTTATTGCTCCTAAACATCAATGAGATTAATTCGAGAGCAAATGGAAACTTGCTGACGTCCCAAATCTCACAGAAGTCTCTGTCATTAGAGTTTGAGATGTCAACAATGTGTCAAACGGAGCTCAGATTCGTCTCGTCTGCAATCAAACCGCAATATTATTGAAGATCTCAATATGATCGCAAACATTTCTCATCACATTTACCCAAATCCAGATGATTTCAGCTCTACACTACTCTTCAACAATAACACTCATTTTTTATTTCTCCTCAGCAATTTTAGGAGACGCATCTGAAACTAAGCTGATACTTCAATGGCCTGAGGTGTGAAAGAGCAACAAAATACTTGATGAATGTAATGGTGTCATTTGAATTCCTACAGGTTTGTGATGATATGGGATTGAAACGATTTCATGCGTTCACCTGCTTGGCATCACAGTAACGTGTCCCAAAGTCATGGAAGCGTGGGAAGAGAGACGGTCTCACAGCCTGAATCTGAGTGTAGAGCTCGGCGGGTCGGGACATGGCCGGCGTTCCTGACAGCAGGATCACTCTCTTAGCAGCCTGAGCCATCAACACCAGACACAGATGTGGAGTTAAAAACATCACAAACAAACAAATCACATAGAGATTTTATTAGCGGTTTCTTTTTTATGGCAGATATTGCTTTTCTTAAGAAGCGTTGTGCTATATGGCAGCGGAACGTAAAGACTCACTGGCAGATGTCGATAACTTATGCATTCATGTTGATCATGAAATAATTGTGATGTAATTGACATTGTAATTTTGAACAGATCACAAGCACTAAACCAGCGGGTCCCTAAATTGCCCCGAAATGCTCTCTAGGTAGAACAGCAGGTTTTGAGTGCTGACCACGAAGAGCCAAACCTTCAGAAACGCTTGACAAATGTTTAGTGTTTGTTTGAAGTTCAGCAAACCTTCAGCAGAGGAAGAGCCGCCCTGCAGCGAGCCGTCTTCACGTTCTTCAGAAAGTGAGACTCGTCCTGAACGAAAAATCAAGAGATTTCAGTTTACAGCCTTCAAACAGACGCACTTATTTAAGAGTCCAGACATCTGAAGGTTGACGGAGATGTCAGGAGCGGTCTGAAGGGACAGTTGCGTAAGGTCTTCACAACCAAACTTGTAAAACAGTTTCTGCAGCCTGAGGGTCATCATTTATGCTCTCGCTTTATAAAGCTATCGCTAGCATGTTCTGGGTATTATTCTTTTGGAAAAAACCTGATCCGGGTCAAATCTATCCAGATGGTTAGAAATGTGAATGCACACCTAAGAGATTTTTTCAACTTTCAAGTTTAAGGACCGAACACTACACTGACGCTGTGTTGTGTTGTGTGTTTTTTCCTCAATTCTTTGGGTTTCTTTGCACAGTTGTTTTCCAGAAGACTCCGCTATCTCTCACCATAATGATGACATTGAACGGGCTGGACGGCTGCTGTTTGTCCATCTTACTGAGCAGATCGTAGCTGACGATGCTGATGAGACCCGAGCGGAGGCTGTCTTTGCCTTTAACCACCACATTAATACTGTCAGCGCTCACGGACGGCAGCCATCGGCGGAAAGCCTGCGAGACACAGAGAGAGAGAGTTCAGTGTGGCTTCGAGGTTTTTTGTCTTATTCGTCTTTCCTCTAAGGGGGTTGAGTCATGTGCTCATGGCGGTAAAGAGTGTGACTTTAAAATAGACCCTCGTGAATCCCCGCTGGGCGAGAAGAGGACTTGTCCTTCCTCAGGTGTGGCGCTGTGCAAAACATGAATGAATAAATCATATTTCACATCGAGCGTCTGTTAAAACGTTCTTGAAACAGCTGCCGCTTTCAAGAGTGAGGATGACGAGATGTCTCTTATTATTATTATGGCAAACATGAAGTCAGATCTGTGTTTATATTTCTACCGTGTGGCTCCCAAACGCTTCTTTTGCCTAAAAACATTAACGACTGGATATAGAGATCGATTTCAAAATCTATTCAATTTGATTTGATTTACATATCGCTTTTACAACATTGCATTGTTTCAAAGCAGCTTTACAGGAGGAACAGGAAACAAAGAAAAAACAGAAAAGGGTAGAATCCAGTACAGTTCATGGTATAGAAAGAGTAAGACCATTCTAATAAACTCCAGTGATGAATAAACAGAGAAAAGAAAACCCTCGGGAGAAACCAGACTCAGCAGGGAGGACCAGGTCTCCTCTGACGTGTCACTGCTGCACTCCGTGACTTTGATTAAAAGTTCTGTTTTTGATTAGTGACTAGAGCTTATCAGTTGTGATTAAAGTGAGAGTAGAAAAATGAGAAACATGACGTGACTAGAAAACTCCCAAAAACATTTCTGCAATATTCACAAAACATCTGAGGCATTCAAGAGGCTAAACACAGTGATTTAGTAAAGATGAGACGGCCACATCAGTTATTCTCATTCAGAATTCAAGACTGGACAAATTTCAACATAGCAAGACTGTAGGTGTGTTCGACCTCATGCGGCGCTTTGCAGACCGATCGGCGAGATTAGCCGCTTGCAGTCGAGGGAGGAGTGAAAAAGTATCACCTGAAAAAAGTCGGACACCTGCTGCTTGCCGTAGTGACGTTCGTGCCATGTTTCCTTTTCAAAGCGCAAACAAAATGGATTAGATAGTAGTTTTGTCCAATAAACAAACATTTTAATTAAAAAGTATAAACCATAAACACTTCATATTGCGTATGTTATGTGCTGCTTAACACTGTGTGCCTTAAAAACCATAGTAAACAGAGCATATATTACTAAATTACCAACCGATTTAAATCAGTATTCGTTTCAATTTTATTTTATTAAACGACACACTTATTATGATTTAGGGCTGTCACGATTATTAAATAATTGTTTGACCTCATGGCGATGGTTTCAGACCATTGCAATTATTGCACACATAATCATTATAATTATCACATCCAGAATAAAAGTTGGTGTTTACATAATATGTGTCCGTGTATTGTGCATATTAATTTTGTATTAATAAATACAAAAACATACACATAAATGTATATATATTTATTAAATTTTTTAGGTGAATTATTGATATTTACCAATAATTTTAATTACATATAAAATATAAAAGTTAATAAATGTTTATATGTTTCTTAAATATATGCATGTATGTGTATGTGTTTATACACACAAAGGTAATATGCACAGTACACAGACATATATTATGTAAACACAAACTTTTATTCTGGATGCGATTAATCGCGATTAATCGTTTGACGGCCCTATGGTACTACTGGAAAATGTACCACCACAACACCATCCATCACTTTAAACCATATACCATAAAAATAACCTGCAAACCTACAATTTAATATTACTTAGAATAATCTCAGTGTGAAAACCAGACTACCAAAATTTAATTAACATAGAAATAAACTTTTGAGTGAGAAAAAAACGGACTTTTCTATGTCTGATAGCATTTTAATGGTGGCTTCAAATCAGCCTTGATCAATTTACTCAATTTACAAAGCTTTGGTGGTTGTATTATTGACACGTAAAAGCCTACACCTTAAATATACGATGACCCCATTTTTTCCAATGTATTTCCAAGAAAAAAAACCTGTCTTATATACAGAACAAAATGGTCGTTTCAAAACCGAATAAAAAATGTATGAGAATTAAATGTCAAAGCCCAAAAACAGACAACTAACCATCATAATCAGCCAAATTTCATAATCGTGACAGCCCTATCATGATTACACGAACAGAGTTTTAGCTGCTTTAAAAACATAAATGAATAAGTATTAGTTGAACTGAAGGTGTTAGAATAAACCCGAAACGCACGTGATCGTTGTCATGCGGTGTATCTAGCCAATCATGAAAAGCTGCGTCGTCATCAACAGAGCTAGCCGTCTGTTCTCGAAACGCTCTCGCGCTACTCTGATGCCACACGTGAAAGTCACGTGGCGTCGGTTCAAGTCGGACAAAATTTCTAACCGGCATGCACCGCTTAAAGTCAGCCTTTGATGGGTCTGCGCAGCGCCGCATGACGTCGAACACACCTATGGCCTGTGAAGAGAGGGGCGTTACCTCGGCCCATGTGAAGCGCACTGAGGACGGGGCGACCACAAGCAACGGCCACTCCCTCCTGTAGTATGCGGCGATACAGATGGCCTGGACTGTTTTACCCAAACCCATGTCATCAGCCAACAGCAGACGGCCATCTCTGGACACTGCGAAACTAACACACATCACCACACGCCGCTGTTTACTCGTTCAATATTCATCCATCTAACTCTCTAGATTTCACTTGCTCTGGGAGGTCCTTGCATATTGTGCAAGTGTTCAATAGATCGTGATTCTGATCTCTCGTGTGCGTGTAAGAACCCAAAAGTCATACTTGACTCCATCTCTCTGGAACGGCATGAGGCTGCGCGTGAGCTCTGGATCTACGCCGGAGAGATCGGCCTCAGGAGGAGGAGCAGGTCTGGACTCGCTCTCCTCAAACTGAGAGGAGAAGGACTGGATCACAGCCAGAGGTAAAGGTTCAATCTCCACCGCTGACAGCTTGCTGAGTGAAGTCACTGTTCACAAGAGAACAAATGATGACCTTCATGAACTGACCTCGCACATCCACCAAAACCCTCTCCACGGTAAAACGCCAGTAATGCAGATCGAGCTACGCATCTTATTCCATTAAACAAGTTACACTGCAGTGGAGCAGCACATGAAGTTTGTCTGTCGTCAGAACAACATCTAAATCTGTTTGCTTTGATTTCTGATTCACTCAATCACACAGCATGCAATGACTGCACTTACTCTCTTCCAAAACACACAAAGAGTCAGGACTGGTTCAAACGGACAACATGAAGGTGACTCACCGAGTTTTCCATAGTCCTCCAGCAAGAAACTCCACTTTCTGCTCTTCATGTCTAATCACAACCAACACAAAAGTGCATTACAAGTCAAGCTTTCTGGAACTTTCCATGTTCTATAAAAGTTGTTTTAAAACATTACAGGCATGGATTCAGTCATTTTGTTTAAAGAACTATTGGAAATGGAATAAGTGACTGCTCGAAACAAGCTAGTGGATTGCTAGACGCTACCTTTGCATTTGTCCACGACACTGTTGTCATGCGGTTTCTACGTCAGTAAAGGCGTAACAAAGGGTGACGCGGATATGACGCCATTGACAGGCGACTGCACAGCCCCGTGTCACTGTTTAGAATGGAGATTTTCTCACGATTTACGAGTAGTTGGAAACATTTGAGATATTGTAAGTACTCAGCTGAACAAAATATATAACACTGGCCTCGTGGTTTTTGGATATTTTACTGCTAAATTGTTACAAACTGCACCTTTAATGTTTATTTCCACAAATCAAATCTCTCCATAAATAACAGATTGAAGTTTCACTTGGAGAATTTTTGCAACCCTGTTACAGTACCAGCTCTTGAGTAACGTTATGTAAAAATAAACCACCTCATTCTGAATATTTCCTTTTTACATTGGAGTTACAAACTCTTTTTCGAACCCTAACGCCGTGTCTACGCCGGACGCGACACGACAAAAGACATTAGAAACGGATTAGAACCCATGATCATTTTAAATTGTCCACAGTGGATGCGGCGCGACGCGACAAACCCATTAAGAACAAGCAGGTGGTCATGTCGCGTGCGGTGTAGACACGGTGAAAACATTAGTGCTTCTCTTCACTTTTACACATTTCTCTTCCGCTCACCGTAACATTTGGATGGCATCTGCTTGAAGATTCCAATGACATCAGCCTGGTATCCGATATCCACCTCCATTCGAGAGCGAGACACCAGAACACACTTCCCCTGGATGGTGGCACCTGGTTTCTGCCAGCCCTGACAGAGTCTCATCAAAGCCGCCATCGCGGCTCCGTCTTTGGGTCGACTGCTGGACGCTGAAATGTTGAGCCCTTCCATCCCATCCAGAGGTTTCAGAGAGACGGAGGGGAAACCAGCAGCCTGATCCACTGAAACGCAACCAAACACCATTGACCTCACGTAACACCAGAGGAAAACGTGATCTACATGTAACAAGAAAAACAACATACTCAGCATCTGATAGTGCTCAAGACTGAAGTTCCACATCTTTGTTGCAGGATCTGTGATGGCACGAATAACATCTTTACATACTCTTTCGAAATGCATTTTTTGTTCCATGCAAATATGAATGAACTGACATGAGATGAGTGAATATTCAGGTGAATGCTAATATGAACTCGACCGCATGTCATCTATACTCACCATAATTCTTGGAAGGAATGCTTTTAAACACGGTAATGAGATCGGCGTAATAACCGACCTCCACTCTGAACCGATGGTCTGAATGTGACACACATCTTCCTTTAACACACACCAGAGGTTTCTTAGCAGGAACATCTGCGCCCGTTTCAGGGGCTTTAGATGCCCTCTTCTCTCCTGTCGGTGCTTTGACCGTCTGTCCATAAAAGCTGCAGGACGCAGAGGCAGTTTTGGGCGCCGGAGGTACAAAAGAACCCTTACTGTCAATCAGCTGACCAAGCAAAGACAAAAACAAACATCATAGACGGACATTTGTTTCTACCAAGTCTACCAAAAATGACCCAATTTGACCCAAATCCAGCTTGTTTTACCTCTACATATTCATATTACACCCCCATACAGTGCACTTCATGGATTTGGACAACTCTCATCTGTTTCTACTGTATTTCTCTTTTTCTACTCAATTACAGGAGAAACATAAGAGACTAAGCTGATATCTAAAGAAAACATAACTGAGAGCTCCATCAAATCTACTGAGCAATGAAAACACAAAACAATACATACAGTACAATACGTACAAAACAATACAAACTAGCAGACAGTAACATCCCAAAACAAACGTATTTGTTGCTATTCATGTCGTAGTCAGTGTGCTTATTTAGTTCTTGTGTCAGAAATCAGAAATGAACTAAAAGTTTGTAAAAATCATCAGTCATTGGCAGTGTTGGGTGTAACTAGTTACTAAGTAATTAGTTACTGTAATTTAATTACTTTTCCCTTGAAAAAGTAAAGTAAGGGATTACTCTTATTTTTCTGTAATTTAATTAGTTACTTCTGATGTAATTAAACTAAATACTTTGTGTAATATGTGTGTGTGCAGAAGAGGAATTGACATCAAAATTCAAAGTCTAACTTCAAAATCCGTGCTTTAATGTATAATTCTCACATTTGTAATTAATAATAATACTTTATGTAGTTTTATATGATTTATTTGACTGAATTAAAAGTGCCGTTTCATGTCTATCCTTGAATCACTTAACTAATCCAGGTTGATATAGGATATAGAAAGTAATTAGTAATAAGTAATTAAATACTTTTTGAAGAGAGTAACTTGTACAGTAATCTAATTACATTATCGAATATGTCATTAGTAACTAGTAATTAATTACTTTTTCAGAGTAACTTACCCAACACTGGTCATTGGTCATCACTAGGCATGGGCTCAATACCGGCCCACGGTATACCGCGGTTTCATTTTTATAAACCACTAGAACTTTCTGTTACACCGTTCCCAAGGTATCAGCTCTTATTTATGTCTCATCAAAGACAGAAAGTGTAGGAATCCATCAGGTTCTGCGCTATTTTTTGCTTGCGCTTAATTTGTTGTTTGCTCATCTGTATTTAAACTATTTATATGCGCACGTAAGTTTAATGATAAGAAATGCATGTTTAGCAAGGTTTAGAAGCCACTGATTTAACCTGACATGCTGTTTACTACCGTTCCAAATATTTTGTGCTGCTTAAAAATAGAATATACTGCGTTTAATGATTTTTGCCCAGACATTTAAAAGAACATACCGTAAAGTTGTTAAAGAAATATCGCCATAACCCAAAAACATCAAACGTTCATAAGCGCGTGACAGTTTCTGGTGCCCACCTGCTTTTGATCCTTCACGGCTGCACATGGATGTGTCCGATCGGATGTAAACACCTGCTTTGTCTTTGCTGCGCTACTGTAGGACACAGACTGTGGTTGTGGGGGGTTATTTGGAGCAGATCCGGGCGGCAGATGAGGTGTGTTACCCTGCGCGAGTCTCTCAGCTCTTCTGGCTAGAGCTCTCCGTCTATTCTCTTCAATGAGTCTCTGCTGCTCTGGAGTCAAACTCACAGACATTACTGCACTTCTTACAACTCAAACCCCTTACAAACTTATCATTTCAATTAGACACATTTACAGCAGCAGAGAACATGTGACCTCTCATACATGAACTACACTGCATGTTATATCACATTAGCTCTGTACAGTCAGCTTCGATTCTGTTGCTATCGTTGATATCCACAGCAGCCGATCGCATCAAAATAAAGCGTAACTAAGGTATTTCATTCAATCGATTATTACATTATCATGTGAATTCAAAACAAACGGGTGACAATCTAAATAAAGTATATTGGTTAGCGAGCTTAACTTTGCGACAACTTCAAATGACGCGGCGCGCAACAGGACGTGACGACAAGACGTATGTGCTTGATGTAATGTGATTGACGTTAACATTCTCCAATGGGAAGACGGGATGTGACAGTAAGGCGGGATCTAGGATTAACAAGCCTGTTGTAATGTAATGATATTGTTCATTTGTTCTTAGAGAGTTATACGCGTCTATGTCATAAAGCAAGACTTTATAGCAGATGTCGGTCTTGTTTTATTTATGAAAGTGTATTAAAGTCATACATCTCATTACACACGTCAGTGCCTGCCTGCCTGCCATTAAACTGAATATTACATAAGTTTCAGCAAAAATGAAACCATAAAACAGTTGTGAAGCAATAAATGAAATATACATCAGCAAAAAAGCAATAATATTGTCAAAACATTTGTACACATTTACATTGTACCAATGGGGTTATTGAGTTCACAACAGCTATTAGTATGTATGATTATGTAATATTCACAGCCACATGGTGCCTTATATAAACTGAAAAGTTGATTAATTAAATGTTAGTTATTAATAAAGTCTATATACGTCAGAGGGTGCTACGCGGTTGCAAAGGTGTCTTAAACGTTTGCAGTTGTTATTGCCAAAGTGTTTTTTTTCATGACTCGAAAGAGCTTAACAATTCCCCTCCTAGTCGTTGGTTTAAATTAACCTAGAACATTTACATACATATATAATAATAATACATTTTATTTATTAAGAACTTTACATCTCAAAAAATCATTTAAAGTCTTTAAAATCTCAAAGTGCCTATATGCACAATATATACATATATGATGCATATAATGTAGACTACACTATTCTAAGACTTACGTTGAATGCTTTAGGTTTAGAAGTTTGGGAACACACATAGACAAAAGCATCTTCCGAAAGCACATGCGTGTAAATACCAATTTGAAAACAAGCAAACCAAATGACGTTGTTGCGACGATCAAACACATCGATTAAAGTGGCGCGACGGGCAACTCAAGAGAAAGTCATGAGAAGTGAAGTTGCCCATCATCATCATCATCATGTGGTCCCTCCTCCTGCATCCCTTCGTGCCGCGTGACGTGTTCTGCTCAGGAGCTGTCCCGGGAAGGGGAGTGCTGAAAGCGCCGCATCCGACACCGTCCGCCGGGATCTCGTGGATGTGGAGGGAAGGGGTCTCGCGGCTGCGTGGATCATGTCTCCCTGGTGAATTATCCCGAGGGATCACGCACCTCGACGCGAAGACGATGCGCAGCGTCTGATAGCATTGAGAGAGCACATTCACTAGAAACCGCAGCAGAATAACGTCTGGCAAAAATCACGATATAACCGTGGCGCGTGCAGACGGCAGCATCACCTGCAGATGTGTTTGAAATGACCATTGCACGCTTTCGCGTGAGGTAGTGCTTTAACCTTTAGGTGCACGAGCTCTTTATGCCTGCATGAGCTTCATAGACAAGAATCTAAAAGTTTACCGCATGGAGAATGATTTCTGGTAGTGCAGAAGCTTCAGGACTCGTGTGACATGCGACTTGGAAGCATTCAGTCTGGTCTTTATCTTTAGGAGAACAGGTGCTGGATTACAAACTCAGCAGGGATGCATTAATGTCTTGAATAATCGTATGGCTTTCGACACCTGTTTGCTGACCTTTTTAACCTCTGGGATGAATTTTTGATGAACCCACGGAGAATAATTGAATTGGAAGGTAAATGAGGACACAGCATTTGACTGAAGCTTGCACTTAAAGGGCCGACAGGTTTGTGGAATACAATGGCCTTCATGCATTCATTCTTCAATCTAAACTAAAAGGGGCCGCCAAACTTCGGAGCACAAATTCAGCCCGGACAGTGTCTTCTGGACTACTTTTTTCCTTCTTGGTTAGACTGGGGGGTCACGGCATGCTGAAAAGCCGCTGTTGCGTTTTATTCGGTGACCTAAAGGTGTTGCTGCTCCGGCCACAGGCTAATACGAGCCCCATGAGCGGACAAACGGCCCCTTATGCCTCACATGACAACAATAGCCTACGAGCCCACCGGCTTCGACACTGGAGTACCCCGTCCACAGAGGACGCTATAGGGCAGGAGGGACCTGCAGACGGGTCGGGGTGGACAGGTGCCGTGGCGGAGGAGTTCTTAAAGGACCGCAGGGATGATAGATTCTCCTTCATCAGTTATGCTGAGGGCACTCCCGTATGTAGGATATGCTTCCAAGGGCCGGAACAGGTACATGCTATTCTATTAAACAACAAAAATGTTAGATTGTGGCATAAAACATAAGAACAAGATTGAAGACGCTTGTCAGAACCATCTTTACTTTTCGAAGCATTTACATTTCTGCACTTCTTTGGATACTGAGCTGAACGTAACTGGAAACATGTGTTCACTCTGACTTTGACTTAATGTTCCAATTCATTTTCCTTCATTTTTCAGGTTTTATGAAAACATTCTAAACACGGCCAAGAGAACCATTTTAAGTTCCACAAAGTTCAAAACTTTGTGCTGCTCAAAGCAATCCAGAAACAATTAGTTGACCTAAAACTGCGAAACAAAGTGTAACGTGAATGAACCTTTTTCTTAAAGGACCCAATGCAGTGAACATCGTTTTTGAGCTTGAGCTTCTCCTTCGGAGAACCTTTATTTTTCTAATGAACCTCATCATTGTAAGGTCTCACCCTTTCATTTGCCACTGGAGATTTGACCTTTCTTAAAGCTTGTTGTTTTAGGAGGAAAACTGGCTCAGAGCAGAGCTCATGAATGATGCATGTGTATATGGAAATCGCTTTCAGCTTCAAATACCGCCGCAGCGTCATCACCCAAAGGGAAGGTAATTCACCAGCATTTACAACAGAGAAGACGTTTATTTCACACTTGTTTCAGTGATGCGCGGGAGGTAGTGCCAAGTCACAGTAAATGAAAAACTGGGGCAAGAACCACAGCAAACAAAGTGAGCTAAAGTAGCTGGTGTGTTACCTGAGACGTCTCTACACCTGACAGAAGGTAACGTGAGCCGGGTGAGCAGAGAGAGATCCATTACTTTCATCCTGAGAGGGTTGGAAGTCAAGACAGTCGATTGGTCAATGCAATGCCAAAACATTCAATTGTTTGAATTTTTATAGAGACTTGGGCCTCATTTATAGAATATTGTGTAGAAACAATCCTAAATTTGATTTTACGATCATTTCCCAAAGTGCGTACGTGTGATTCATAGAACGAACGTACGCACAGAAAACGCGTGTACACTCTAAAAAAAATCCGTAAAAACAGGGCACAATATACTGTATTAATATGAAGGAATTCTACGTATTCATTTTTTACAGTTGTTTTACCTGTATTTTACATTTTGCACTGCATTAAATAACATTTCAGCATTAACAGAAATGTCCGTAAAATAAATGGGAAATGTACTGGTAATTTTCTGCCAGTACTTTATCCGTTTTTTTACGTGATTTTTTTTAGAGTGTAGGCCTCTCTATCAGATGTGAAGTTATCGCAAACGGTCGTGAAATTGCAACCCAGTCTCACAGCAGTTCATGGAGTAGACAAGAAATTTGGAATCTATTAATTCGTGTTCTTGGACACGAATATCCCCATTTTTTCGTGTCGGTGAGCACGACCTTTTTTTAATGTCACTCAGCACGACTTTCTTTTCGTGTCACACCGCACGACTTTCAATACACAGACTGCATGTTTTTTCATTTATATATTATAACCTGATACCAAAAGAAGTCGTACATATTTTAGGAGTTGGCTAACCAACACCTTACTTCACCTCAAACCCTAAAATCACAGCCTCAAAGGCAAATTTTGCCAAAAACGCGAGTTTCACGAGGTGGCAAAACAACGATAAATGGCTCCCTTAACCCCGCCCCTAAACCTAACGTCACAGGGGAAAAGTCAAATCCTAAAAAGACATACCAATGAGATCATAGGAAATAGGAATTCACACGAATGATCCATCTTTTCCCATCAGATTGCGTTGATATATATTTTATACATATGAAATATACCGTGTATTAAAATACATTAGATTGAAAGTCGTGCTGACTGACACGACAAAAGGGGGAAATTCGTGTCAGTAAACATGAACTAATAGATTACAGTTCGTGACAATGTCACAAATTCCCGTGAGACTGTGTTGGAAATTGCGTGCAGCTAAGAGTTTCAGATCTCCGCATTTTAATGATGTCTAATTCAGGTCATTGATATATGAAAGATCCTCAACGTCCAAATCCTTTACGAGCGGCAAGAATGACTTATATTTCCAAAAACCTACAGCACTCGGACAAGCAAAAGTGCGTACGTCTGCTCAGACCCTAACTTGGCGCTTAGCACTTTTCCTCGTCGAAGAACGTTTTTATAACTATGAACGTTGCTGTGGATTTTTGCCTACAAATCTGTGCGAGTGATCAAATCTTCTCTTTTGTTAAACGTTGTTGTGTTTCGAGCGATGAGATGAAGTGGAACTGATGTCTTACAGATACAGAGAGTTTGAAACGAAGGCCCGTATGAGTTGTATTCTCCGTCTGGAAACCTCTCGGGCTGATTCATGCTTGTTTTCTGCTGATTCGACAGGCACTGGTTCACTGGGAGGGTGGCAGATGCTGTTGAAACACTAACATTGAGTCACATCACTCAGTACTGCAGTGGCTCTGTATCTTCAGATGTCTTCTCAGCATGATCTCACAGGAATACACTATTTTATGAGTTGCCTTTTCACGTGGGTTAGGCTTGTACTGTACGTATGAATGTTGGATGTAAAGTGTACAAAAAATGATAGAAGAACGCAATAATGAAGCCACGCCTCTAAACCCGTGACTGACCGAAAGCAGATCAGACAAAAACCTACAAATGAGATTGAAAGAAGTTATATGCATGAGCCACCGCGTAAAAGAGTTCTGCCATGAGGTTGTGTTGGTCTTTGACTCGTGTATTCATACAGTAAGATTGATGACACGAGTTAAAGGGACAGTTCACTCAAAGATCTATAAGTTCCATCATCGTTTATTCTCTCTCATGTGGTTGTAAATCTGTATGTGACTCTTTCTTCAGTGGAACACAAAAGGAGATATTTCGAGAAACGTCTCAGTGGATTTGTGTTCATTCGATGGAAATCAATGGGGTTCAGAGTTGTTTGGTTATTAACATTCTTCAAAATATCTTCTTTTGTGTTCTGTAGAAGAAAGAAAGTCACGAGGATGAATAATTTCATTTTTTGAACTATACCTTTAGAATTTATTGTAAATTTATTGAGAGAGAGAGAGAGAGAGAGAACCAACTCTTCAGTCCTTGTTCTACACTGAGATTTAGGATGAAGCTTTGTGGGAGTGTTCAGCGCGTGTGAGAGAACGACACGGCAGGATTTCACAGAAGTGCTACGGACTGGAGAAAGTAGCATTGAATATCCTATTTATGTTCGCAAGAAGCTTTAATGTATATTTAATCTGCCTTCAAACCGTTTCTATAAGAGTATCTCAGAGTGGAGGTTCTTGATGGTTCTGTTAGTTTGACATAGTTTTGACATTTAGAGGTGTTTATCGGACAAAATAACTTGTCAGAAAGCCAAATTAGCCAAACATTGAGTTGAGTTTTAACAGTTATTCATATGTTGTATATCCTCTAGTTTTTTACTAGCGAGGTGAGGTAAGGGGTAGCTTCCTCTTGTATCATGTTATAAGCATATACAGTATTGAAAATTGTGCTGAGGGCACGAAAAAAAGTCATGCCAGTGACACTGAAAAGAAATCGTGCTGACTGGCATGAAAAAGAAAGTGGAATTCGTGTCCATGAACATGAATTAATAGATTGTAAATGTCGCGACTATGTCACGAACTGCCTTGAGACTGAGTTGACTCATGTGATGGATTTTTTTGCCAAACCTCTTTAATTCTTATGAAAGCTGAGCTTCGATTTACACATACAGATACATGTTTATTACATCTTTAATTTGAATAAAAGGCAAAGACGTCAATGTTCCAAAGTTGGACATCACTTTTGACCACTACTGTGAAGCTGGTGAATAAAATCATCTGTTTAATAAAACATCTGTGTTTACTCACACACCTTGAGTGTTACCTCTCTCCAGAACTCCATGTGGTGAATATTAAGCCACTAAAGAGAAAAATATATAGGAAACAAACTCATGAACGTCTTCAGGTGACGGGTGCAGTTTCAAGAGACTGCGAGTGAATTCATGACCTCTTCACAAATAGGCGAGAAATACCAGCTGAATATTCCCACTAACACAGAGATCATTTGTAATAAGTGAGAAAGATTTATTCAACACATTCATTTTTGTTCAGTACATTCGGCTGACTACAGTAAGTTACATTCACGAAAAATCTTCAGACATCTAATGCCGTCCACACTTTCTCTCTGTGCTTTTATGGCTAGAGCGGATAAGGACATTATTTTGCATCAGACAGTCTCTCTCTCTCTCTCTCTCGCTCGCCCAGGTCTACACGCCACTTCTCCGCCACATTAAATTCACATCACATTGAATAGAGGTCTGAATACTCAGTGTCCCTCCAGCAAGCCAGCGATGGAAATGGTTTTTCAGAATAGCTTCAGGCTGTCTTATGTGGCGTCTTTTGTTGTGTATCATTAAGAGTCAAAGGCTGCTCCTCCCAGCATATATTCTCTTATTTATGACAGATTCAATTCATTTGGCCTCTTTAGTGCAGCACGGATGCTGCTGGGAAGCAGAAGTAGTTTGTAAAAGCAGCAGAATCTTAAAGCTTCTTATAAGACAAGGTAGAAATGTGATATCACAATATCATTACACATCAAAAACTTTACCTAAGAAGTGTGCTATGGGTGTACATCTTTTAAACTAAAAATAAGAAAGTATAGGCTACTTTTAGTCTACTGTACTAAGCATGCTATACTTATTCTCTTTTGATAGAGGTATAAAGTATAATAAAGTATTCCAAATATTCTTTAAAAAATGCTTTCATCGGACGTACGCGCCTGGCCTGAAGTTGGTTATAATATATCAATTTATTTAAAATTAAATGTGTATTAATTAATATGAATATTTTATTGTGTATTAATTGTATTAAATTACATTAAAAGTCCTCAACGGTTATTGATTCTTTGCGGAGGGTCTACCCAAAATTAAGTTTGGGCCACTTTATGTTGTTGCCGGTTATAGACACTACCGAAGTAATAGTTTTCTGAGAATATTCTTTAATGCCTATACTTTCATTAACTAAAAGTGTGCTACAAGTATTGAACTAGTAAACTATCAGTATAGGTTCACTTGTAGTATAGATGCAGTAAATAGAAAACATCACTGTAAACTGTACTCAAAGTACACTTACAAGGATATTTTTATATACTTTTTAAATACAAAGTGGGCCTATTTAGTCCAATGTAGTACACTTACAAGTACACTACTACAAGTACCTTGACATACTTATTACATAAAATGTACTGTACTTCAAATATACATGATCTTTACTTCATTTACTTAAGTATATATGTAAAAAAGAAGAGAATAACACTGTGTACAGCTCACCTGTTTGCTCCTGTTTGTTTTTCTTAAACTCAGAATATGAAATCTCTTGTAATCCTGATGTTCTCATTCACATTAAAATTCATTAGACATCAGACTGACACATTTACAAAAACGACTCGATCATTACAGTGATAAGTAGTTTTCTCGTCAGCACTTTTCAACAAAATATGTGAGTCAATTATGTTTTGCTTTTCCAGTAAATGATCAATGAGAGATTCTCCATTTACATTCATCCCTTTAGCTGATGCTTTTATCCAGAGCGACTTACAAATGAGAGAGCATTTACAATTTTCATTCTGACGATCTTATAATATTATTCAATAACTCCAAACAACATCACTACAAAAACACGGGTACTGCTCTGAAAAAATTTAAAGAAATGAAAAACGTTCGGCTGTCTGGCGTATATTTTAATGTCTTGTTTCTTTGGCAGTTCTCTGTGTGATGTGTCTTCATCTTTAAATAGCCTCGTGTCCATATTCAATCACGCCAGCTAAATGAGTGACACGCTCTCTCTCCTTCCTTAAGTGTCGCTGCGAGACTCTGTCTCCATCCACCCATCATTGCTCAGATGTTTATCTATTTCTGAGTCATACTTATTCATAATTCAGAACGGTTTTACGGGGGACTTACAATCTGACTGAGGTACTTTAGCTCTGTAGGATGGAAAATCCCCTGCCAACACAATAACTGTGACATACACCCAGTGGTGTAGTCTAGTTTTTTGTAGTGAGTATACTCTGATCCCCCCAGCCTCATCCGTCCCAGATCGACAGCCCATGAGCACCACCACACCTCTATATGTCACCAAGAGCATTCTGAAAGATGTTTTGCAAGCTAGCCAACGACGGCTGGGGGGACTTGCTTGTTTTGTTAAAGGGGTGGTGCAACGGTGTGTCATGCATTCTGACTTCTTTACAATGTTAAACGTGCTGTCTTCTCATGCTTAACATGGTCAACTTGTCCAAACACGAGTTGGGCGTATTACGCTGTATTTCTGTGCTCGATACACTCCCCCAGCGATCGGACAGGTTTCGGAAAGTTTTTTTCGAACATATAAAACTGTTTCGTAACAGTTTTTCTTAGTCCCTTATTGGACAATTCTCCCGGAAAAGCACGCGGCAGCAAAGAGAGCAGGAGAAGGAGCATGTATGCGCAGACGTCACTTTCACTTGTGTGCAGGAGAGAGAGCGAGAGAGAGAGAGAGAGAGAGAGAGAGAGAGAGAGAGAGAGAGAGAAGTTCAGGTGTTTGTTTGTTCACTGCATTTGGGTGATGGATGTTATATATACGGTGGATATAACGCTGGATTTGGAGATGGTTTGAAACTGATATATGGAGCCGTCCCAGCGCTAAAAGATGCCGGACATGAACCGCATGCGGTGAGTGTGTTTTGTTGGCGCACGTGCTTTAGTTCAGCCTACCCCTCCCCCCCGCCGTATGCTTTCGGAAATAATCGTACAGCTGTTTCTATCTTTTATAAATGTGATCAAACTAAATACTCTTTGAAGATACAAAGTATGCAATACTACTGTATAGGTACTCAAGATTAATATGAGATGGGCAGAAACTGCGTGTGTTAGGGCCGCTTTAATGACTGTCTAAATCAGTCAGTTAAGAGTTCCATTTAGCCTCAGATATATACAGTCCCCAAAGCACAGGTTTTATCAGCTGGCAATTTTCAATGCACATTTGTGATCCATGTGAAAACTCAGCTATAAAGTCATTTATTTGTGATGTACTGTTTCTACATAAACCCTTGTAAAACAATAGTATTACGTTAATTCTAGTGGTTTCCACTATTTTTTCTCTTACAAAATAAAAAAGTATTGGGTGTTCTATTGATTCCCATCTGCATCTCTTGTGTTTTGGGCAGGGTTCTATTAATTTTTCAGCAGGGCAACCAACATAATGTAAAGAATATCCTGTGAAAGTATAATCTTAAGATTTTGATTTAGTTTGACTAAGGCCGTGTCAAGGCCTTACAGTAAATCATATTGAAATAAATGGTTAAAATCAAACTCTGATGCTCGTCACTAATAACTAGATTTTAAGCCTTGTTTTCACACACTGGGTCACACTTATGAGTGCAAGTTATGCCTATTATTGACATTGATAGTTAACTATAATAATCAACAATGAACATTTGTGCAGTTTTATCAAGCACCCGTTGCGCTTATAGATTGCTGGCAGTGTCTCCAGCCTGACTTTCACTTTTAAAAAAACTGTGTGCAAAACCTTAACACAATAAAAATGTAATTTTTACTTTAAACTGCAAAATTTACTTGAAAAAACTGTATGCAAAAACTTGCGCAAATGAACACAAAAAATCCTATTTGTTGTTTTTTTTTCAGTGTACTATTTCAATAGTGCTTGGGACTAAACTGGTTTACTTTTTAATTTATAACAGTGTAGTAAATTAAAATTACACAGCTAGTTCAGAAGTACATTTTTCTTTTGTGCTACAACTTTACTACTACTGATAGTTCACTAGTTCAATACTTGTAGCACGGTTTAAAGTTTTAGTTAGTCCCGCACTTTCACAGTATATTTACTGTATTTAAAGAAGAACTTACATACATGAAGTATGTTTTGTAGATATGCGGGTGTGTAAATTGGTGTGGTTTGGACACATTACATCCATCATGCTGGCACTTATCCTTTGACCTGTGTGTCCTGTGACCTACAAAGTACAAACAACCACAAAGTGTAGTTAAACCAACACAATGAACCACTGAGATGAGGTTTCTTGCGTAGTTTTTTTTTTTTGGTGTGGTCTTCGTGTGTGCCATTGTGTCTTGAGCACGCCCTTAAAGTGCACTCTACGTAGGCAGCTCACCGGATGTTGGCGCAGAGCCACAGTGATATTGGTGGTGCTGGATGCTTGTCTCCGTTTCCCAGCATGCACTGCAGCGGGAACAAATCATGCAGATTACTGCATCGTTGTTTATTCTGTTGAGCGCACAGGTGTTGATTTTCTTGATTTGACGCGTTATGTGCGAAATGTAAAGGGATTTATAACATGTTCATATTTGACATGTCATTTCTGCAAATATGAATCTGAGAGTTCACACACTACATCAGTGCCGTGTAGTGTAGACTATTTAACTGCTTGGTAATACGCTTTTCAAGTGTGCTATATACTTCTTTTAAACAAAAAATAAGAAAGTACACGTTTAATCTACATTTTAGTGTCAGTGTAAATATAAATTCACTTAAAACGCTTTTCCACCATCGCGGCGAATCGTTCTCGTTGCTTAATCGTTCCACTGTGTCCAACCTCTGAACTGCAGAAACACAGAACCCATGTGTGCACAGAAGTGAAGCGATCTCTGGCATTCCTCTGCAGTGTCGATCAGTGTGGTCGTGGAGTACGAGAAACAGATTGTCACAGTTGTAATGAGACTCATATTTCTGTCCTGAGAACTGCGAGGTGGATTAGGCTGCAGGTTTGGACGCGCTCTCCGTCTCCTCCTGTGCCGCTTTCATCCCATTGGCTGTTCCTGCTCTCCTCATACTGTCCGGCCAACTCACTCCCACTATGTCCATCTGCAGACGGGTACCAACCCTCCCTTTCTATTTCCTCGGATGCTGTGACGGAGCGACTGCTCCTCTCGGCTGAAGGAGCATCAGGGGTCGTGTTTACGCAATAGTGATGTTCAGCTGAGCTTCAGGCGGCTTTTACTGTCATATTCAGTCCAGAGTGAAAGAAAAACACAAACGAGATCTCTTTACTGACTCTCCAAGACACCAGCGTGATTTACTAGAGAGAAAATATGAGTTGTCTCATTTAAGTATCAATTTAGACATGTTTCTCCTAAAAATTGCTGATGAGAAATAAAAGAGACGAACGAGATTGTAACTGGTGAAACAAATGAAAAGTTTATGTAGTATGTGGATTGTCGAGGTAAAACAATCTGGATTTGGGTCAATTTGATGAGAAATGTTTGAGTTCACATCGAGATCTTAATCGACATCTCTTCTGAAACTCTGAAGAC